>NW_008236217.1:9342812-9359851 GCF_000691975.1 Corvus brachyrhynchos | reverse complement strand
TGTAGGGAATATGAGATTGTATCTAGCCAAAAAAAGTTTAATTCACAGAACCTGCAGTTCAAAAGCATTAGCTAGCCTGCTGGGGTTAGAGCACAAAGGAGATGAAATTCTGAAAATGCCCACACCCTGACTGATGAAGGTACCATTCTGATGTCAGTTATTTAAGTCACAGATGGCATAATCATCATCTCTCTTGCAAAAGTACAACAAATAAAATCTGAAAGCATTTTTCTATTCAAGAAAGAGAAAAATCACCTAAATTAATCTCAGCGTAGCTTCCAGGCAGTATTCTGTATTCTGCCAGGCAGAAGTTTAGCTGTGAATGTGGTTAAGTCATGAAGTAAGGAGGCATTTGCTTAGGGCACTCAGCAGCTGAAGGAAGTAGTATTTTGCTGAACATGTCAGTCAGTTGTACAGCAGGCTTTCCTTGGTCCCTGCTCTAGAAAGGTTTAGAGAAATTCTATTCTACAGAGTGCTGATAAGATGCTGCAGCAAAATACCACAGGTAATGAGGTTAGAAGAAAGAGGGAGAATGAAAGAAGAGAGAAGGGGGTGAAAAGGTGAATAGAGTCCCTGGGACTTCAAGCAATACAGCCCGTCAAGCCTCCAAGTTACTTAGTTTGAGAGTACAGCTGCAGAAATCAGACCCATGGAAATGCTTATGACTACAACACATGGTAAGGGCCTGTGAACTCAGCCACAGCTGCCCTTGAGACAGGTGGGTGTGCAGTCAGGAGGTGCCTTCCCACCATCAGCAAGGGGAAGGCTGCTCTTTGTTTACTCAGATAAGAGCCGTACTCGTGAGTAGTTGTTCCTCCAGGTGACTGTTGTGTTCACCATAACTTACTGTTTCATCTTGAAACCCTGAAGTCCCATCCCAAAGAAGTTACAAAAATATTTGAAACATTTGCAGTTGAAGAAAAGTCTTACTGTTAGTTGGTCTACTTGGTGTTCTAAAGTGAAAGGGACTGGTCAGTTGCAGTCTCTGTGGTCTGAGCTGGCAAACTTGCTTTGAGTAACTCCAGCAGGTTTGTCAAAATTCATATTAATTGATCTCCTAAAATCATTCAGAATTGTAATAGTTATTTAATTTTATCATTAGCCAAAGTTGGAATAATCTAGTAACTGTATAGAAATTCTTCTGAAACATCTTTGGGAGTGCTGAAATTAATACCAGTACTGAATTTGCAAAATTCTGTGAAGTGTTAGAGCACGTATCTTAAGGAAAGTCAAAGTTCTTTTGACTGAAATAAATCAGTTTTGATTAAATATTTTGGTGTATTTCAGGTTCTTGCCAGTTACATAAATCCTGCAGGGAGTACATCAAATGAAGAGACTCAAACCAGCCATGAGGGGAGAGGCCAAAACAGCAGTGCTCTTCCATCCGTTCTCCTAGAGCTGCTCAGTCAGTCTTGCCTCATCCCAGCAATGTCATCATACCTCCGCAACGACTCAGGTAATGTGCCCTTGTCTCCTTCAAAATCAAAGCTGGCTTACTTCTGTCAAATGAGTTTTTGTAGAAGCAATAGGTAGTTCTTGCTAGTTTCAGTACACTTGCCAGTAGTATTTTTACTAATGGAATATTCACATGAACCTTAGAAAACAAAATAAAATAGAATCATCTGGCAGGATCTTGTTGAAATGCTCACGTTTGTTGCAATATCTTTAAATTTGAAGTTCACTTCTTTGGCTGTTGAAACCAACAGGAAAATGGTGTTTTCTTCTGAAAAGTTTACGTGTTAGTTCTTCTACAGAAAATACACAGAGAGGGAGTACTTTATACAAGACCATGAAACTTACTGTGAAGAAAAATGTTAATTTTAAAGAAATTTGAGGAAATGTATGCCTGAATTTGGTAAATGTTGCATATAGTAGGGCAATTCTACTTCAATCAAAGCTTTTTTTCCTTTATTTAGGAAATACAGAAATAAGCCTCTTACCAGAACTGCAGAATATTTCAAATATATAGGAACAAAATAAATTGTTGGGTATTTTAAAGCAAAAACAAATGAGTTCTATGAATTCATTAAATTTCTGCTCATAATTTTAAAACAAAGATGCTTTGATAGTTTTCATTTGGTATGTTGTACCTTGCTGGGGAAACCATTTCAGTTCTATGAGGTGGTGCGAAGCAGTATGAATTAAGCAAATGCCTGTGCAGAACTAATGGCAAAATCAGCAGACTGGGTTTGTGATTGATGTTCAGTCTCACTAGATGACAGGCTTTAGTATGGAGATGAGCCTTCGGTTGGATTTTTATTAAGTTACTTTGTTTTTAAAGATGGATTTAATCCTTAAGTATCTGGAGGAGTTGTTCCAAATCTGAGTAATTTGGTTTTGGAGCTTCTTTTGCCTGCCCTATTTTCGAAGCAACTGATAAATGTCTTTGTCCCATTACTGCAGTTCTTTGGGATGCCAGTTGGAGGGTGTGATGATGTGAATTCAGGAAACAGTGTTATAGCTTCTTGACTTGCAGCATATATTTTATGTTAGAGGTAAAAAGGAAATCATTCCTGTGTTAAGTATTTGCAAAGCAACTTAAGACTAGAACAAGAATGTGGCTCTTTTAATTTGTACTAACTAGGGTATTACATAATCTTGTGTGATGGAATGGAACTAGTTCAGAAAGTCTGCTGGGGTCTTACAGTAAAAATAAAAATACAAAGATGTTTCACTTGCTAGTGTGCAGTTTGACACCTTACCCTAATTTTGCAATGAATTTGTTGGTTCTGTTTTGCACATACTGCAGTGAGGAAAATGAACTAATGATATACCAAGCTCATTATTGCAATAGAAAATACAATGTAAAACAATAAAGGAAATGGTAAAGTAAAAGAATAAAGTAATCTTTCTAACAGATACTCAAATTCTTCTTTGTTGAGGAAGAGTCATTGAAAAGCCTGGCAAAAATGCCATGTTACCTAAAGGATGAAGCAGTTGATCCTGAGTTACAGATGAATCGCTGCTGCTGAAATTGCTTTTTGCTGTTTTCAACAGAAGAATGTATCTGTCTGTGTAAGTCACCTTTAACTGGGAAAGAACAGTCAGATACTGATAGAAGAGATGAGATATGTAGCTGGTGGCAAGAAGTTCAGACTAGTTTGGCTTTCAGGGACCATTTGTTTTCCCAAAGTACAAAGAAAAGGCAAAGTTCCGGTGAGACATGTTCATTTTAGGTATGTTTTCCACTGCTGAACTACTGTTGTTTGTGGTCGGCAGGAGGTGTTGAAACGTTGTGCCTGTGCATTAGCAATTAGGAAAGGGCAAGCAATGTAGCAGCTAAACTGTATTAAAGCAAAGCAAAACCTCGCTTTTCAGACAAAAAAATGAAAACTACTCTATTACAAGTTCACAAAGAGTGGGGTTATTTCTACTGAAATTTAGAACTGTAAATTCTGATGGTGGTTATCCTTTGATTGATCCAAGCAATGTAAATGTTTCCTGCTGTATTTGTTCAAAAGTATATAACACTATAATTAACAATGTCCTCCTGGATTTGAAAAATAACAACTTTGCAGGCTTGCATCAGTCAAGCTCATTTTTGGAAGCACAATAGGATAGCAGTATGAAAGGGAAGTGTGCAAGAAGGATGACTTCTGGAAAGAATGTTTTCTCTTTGTTAATATTTGAGCCAGATGCATTTAGTTGGGAAGGAATCCCTGGAAACAGTTTGTCTTAGTGATAAGAGGGCATAATTCCAGTGCAGTAAGTACTGTTGAGTTGAAAGGCAGACAGATAATTTTCACATTAATGAGTGCAAGTTACACGTGATGTAGGGGCTCTCAGTGTCACTGACTTTGAGTGTCAGGAGGCATAGCTAATACAAGAGAAGCTCTGAAGCTATGTTAGGCTCTGGTACAGTGCTTGTGGGACTGAAAAATTCACCTAATGTGTTTATAGTTCAGACATTTCAAATACGGAGATTATTTTTTCATTGTTACTACTATTTTTATTTTATTTTTTAAAACCTTGAAGACCAGTGCAATGTAGTTGAACAGATTTGAGTCTTTCCTGATAAAGCTTTGTCTAATTTCAGACTTAACTATCTTGAGTACTGGTTTCTTCTCTAGTAGGCCTGAACAGGAGCCTATGGAGAGTAAAAGAGAGAGCATCATCAGTAGTAATGCACACATATATGGTATTCTAATTTTCAGACTGGTGCAACTTCTGCTGTCAAAATGTACTTTTATGTGGAAGAAGCAGGTAACTGTCTTCTTCCTGTAACATGCTGGACTGAGAAATTAGGATATTGCATCTAGATTGCTAACAGAATGTTCTCAGGTTCTGGCACCTGAGCAGGAACAAGCTGTGCCCAGCACAATGGTGACAGAAATTAGCAATTTTCAGCAACTCTATAACTTTCTCAGATTTAAATGAGTACTGATGGGACCAGCTGAAGGTTACCTTTATGCTTAAGGTATTCTGCTAGATTTTAGGTATCATTGTAATTGTTGGGATAACAGTGATCTTCACGTATCTGTGTGTATCTACCATACACATAAAACTAAGGGGGGGAAAAAGTTTTGATAAAGAGGTATGTGCAATGAAGCTGCAAGCATGGTCTTTCCTTTCATTGCACAGTAGGCTGGTAACTCTGTGGTAGTATAAGACAGTAAGTATTCTGGTATTGATGTGAATTTTGTATTTTGTTTACACATGTTCAATTAGCTACAGGTCTGGCACATCCAGCTTGCAAAGCTCTTTCGGCAGATTGGCCCATGTCACAGTTGTAAATCTATCTGGGTTTTTTGTTGCTTAAGTTTATTTTGGCATTCTGCTTAATTTGCCCAAAACATACACGGACAAGATTGTTATCTATATAGTTCGAGATAAAAGGAATATTGATCAGACAAGCAATGCTCACATAACATTTAATCTTTTAGAAACCTCACCTTGAACCAGATCAGTACAAACCAGATTGCTCTGATACGTTCTGCAGCTTCGTCTGCATCAAAGTGAGGTGATTGTGAAGTCCTTGAAAATTGTGAACTGACCACTTGAATTAATTTCTGTAATTGCTTTTTTCTTGAAGAGAAGGAAGGTTTATCTGTCTTTGAAGAACTTTCCTTAGTATGCAAGATGGCTCTCATCACCAGGGGCAATAGCTGCTGTAATCCTCACCATTTCTTGATCACTTTTTTGGTGTTTGTTTCATGTCTTGTTATGGCATTACTGTGGCTTTTATTATCTTTCATTCTGTAAATGAAAAAAGTTTATTTTTGCAACACAGTGAGATTTTTTTATTATATCTGTGCTTATTCCTAAGACTTAACTCATTTACATTTGTAAAATTGATGTGGTTTTTAACTTCTATATCATGGAACATCTAGCACGTATTCATTACCATGCATATATGCACATTTCCCACCAAGAGCTGTCATGTAAAACCTTTTCACTATTGTCTTGTATACAGCACATTTCATTTGAAATAATTGCTGCTGTAGGGACTCTTCCAAATATGTGAACACTTATCTTCTTGAACAAAATGCACAGCAGTAAAATTAGCACTGTACAAGTGGCTCCCAGCAAATGTGTGACCATACATGACTGTCTTGAAGGTCTTGCTTTTGCTGATACTCGTAGGAGTTATTTGACTGGTAAGTTTATGGAAACGAATACAAGCTAGTATTTGCAAGTGGGACATGAGAAAGCAGTATTTATAATAGTCTTTGTAGCTAACAAGATTTACAGAGACAAGGCAGTGGAAAGGCATCATGAAACAGAAGGACAATCAAGTCACTTTTAGGACAGGGACTATTTTTTAATAGGCTTGAACAGTAAGAAGCCGAGTGAAGTTGGGATTTGTCAGTACCGCAATATTAGATAGTCTCTTCATGATAAAAACCACAGTTTTGTACTGCTTTGTCCTTGAACTAGTATATGGAGAGGGGTTTGTTACCACCTTTTCTTTGGAAAACAGACCTCATAGTAAGTTGCAGAATTCTGCTTGAATTCTCCTTGCTTGAATTTCCAGGCTTACAGGAAGCAGATGATACTGTAATTTTAGCTGGGGTTTTCTTGCATACTCCTTTCTTAGCCCACCTCTCCTTCTTTGGTGGACAAAGATGCTGTGTGATGTGGTCAGCATAGCTTGTAGTGTTATATGAGCTTAGTCTTCCCTGGGTTTGGCTGCTGAGAAGAGATGAAGCATTTCTGTGGGATGTCTTTGCCAAAAGGATTGTCTTTACTGACCAGTGTGTTCCACTTGATAAGAGTCCAGTATTTGCTTCCAGTGCACCTTTCGTAGTTTACCAAGTACTACCACATCATGGACTTGTGGATTCGTTAATGTTGTGCTGCTTAATCTTTCTGCCAAATACCTCATTGTGAACTTTGTTAGTAAGTACTGTCCCCAAATCTGTTGAATGTGAATGTGCTGCATTCTTCTTTCTGCCTCTTTTGATGTACCTGTGTTAGTTGAGTCCATTAAAGTCATACTGTTCAGGCCTCAGACCATGAACTACACTAGCTGGTCTGCTGAAGATAGAGTGTTTCTTTTCTAGCAATCGTACTTATTCTCAAGGCATTATATGGTGGTGTTTTACTTTCTGCCAAGTAGTCCAGTCCCGCTGAACTGAGTATGTTGAGTACTCTGAGGCAAATACACTGAGCTCTTTATTCATCCATCGTTGAAGGTGTGATGGTACTGCTGCAGCGTAAATGTTGAATCATCGTGCAACTCTGCTTTTCCCTAGACTATTGACTTTTTGCTGTGTATATTGAGAGGTAGCTGCTATTAAAATACTTTTTGTTGGTGAAATTCTTAAGCATATATTGGATTAAACATGTAAGTCCCAAAGCTGTTTATTAGAGCTCATTTAACTAAAGTTAGACTTGGGTCCACAGGAGTATAGCCCACAGGTATGACCTGTTAAGAGAGAACATGAGACTGCTGTTTTAAAACAAAATGAAACAAAATGTAACTCGTATGCTGAGGCAATCTAATGATAATGTTACCCTGTGACTTCCCTCTAAGGGTCCAAGCCTTTGCTATAAATGAAATTAGAAGTACAGTGGCAGTTTAGATAGACAGCATATAATTACTGAAATTAAAAATTCTCCTAGCCTTCATTAATGTTCATGAGCTCATACATTGGTAAAAGAATCATGCTGACCCTTTGCCACATTGGGTTATAATTTTGGGATTGGTTTTTGTCTGTTTTGCTGTTGAAAAGCTTACAAAGAAAGGTGCAGTATTTCACTGTAATGCTGATGTACTAGTTGAATCACGATTTCGAGAAGAGAGCTATGCACTGAAATGATACGAAATAAAACTGTTTATTTATTTCACAGAATTGACAAATTTTAAATAACTTCAGGATCAAAATAGACAGCAGTACTTTCTACCTGAATTTCACTTTTCAGGTTCTTGTAATCTTTCATTTTAGAGACCCATCTCAAATAGCCTTGTATTATGAGATTTAATGCAATAATATCCGTAAGTATGTAGATATAAGAAGTACATGGAAAAACTAATAATGGTAATACCTGTTCTGTAGTCTTAAATAAACACTAGTAACCTGCCTAACTCCTCTAGAATGTAGCTTAGTTTTATAGAATGCTTTGGTGCTTCATATACTGAAAATAAGTATACATTTTAATAGAGACTTGCTGAAGACTGTTGCTAGTAACTAAATTTTCTTGTCTGCATGTGCTTCCTTCCAGTGCAGTCTCAGCTCTGTTTATCATTTCTTCTAGTTGAGCCAGTATTGACTCAGAGTTGCAAAACCAGAATATACCATCTTCCACCTCATATGTCCATAAATCAGTGTTACAGTGTGTTTCTGCAACTCACTGAAATATTGTTGCCACATTCATTCTGGTCTAGATTTCTGACCTTATTCTATGCATGTATTGGTTTCAAAGGGACTTCCAAAGGCTCAGTTGGTTTAGCAGTCTCCAAATTCTATACAGTAATCAGCTATCACCTTTGTAAGGGATGCATTTTTTTGCATGTCATTTTATGGAGGAACTGGATGTAGTTTTGTAGCCTAGAAGAAATAGAGCTGATTTTCAGAAATGCAGCTGCTCTGTTGTTCCTCTGTGGCACATGTAATAGTAAGAAAAGTATTTATTAAAATCAGTTTATTTTTACTTTTTTCATGTTTATTTAATGAGGTTTTGATCCTAAGATCTCAAAAGTAATTTTCCTTATAGGTACATGTGAGATGCATTCATGTATACAAAAACTTGTATGGTCTCAGACTGTCTGCAGCTTTGGATCTAGTTTAAAGGCATATGTAGATTTAATTTAAAATGTGGATATTGTTTCACTAATTTCTGTAGCTAAATCGTGTGTTCCATGAAGTATGCTTAAGAATTGCAATTCTGGGCCTCAATCATAGTGCACAAAGAGAAAATGTCTTCAGGACCTGGTCCAGAAGGGAAGACTACAGTCTTCTAGACAAAGTTTAAACCTGTTTTCCATGCAACACTGTGAATCCTTGCATGATATGTTTTACTTGAAAATAAGCATCAGGGTGAAAACATGAGAATTGTATTTGGCTTCTGGTAAACACCTTCTAAAAATGATGATATAGAAAATGTAATTTAAGATTTTTTTCATTTAGAGAATATGTATTAGTGTGTCATTGAATTATTAATGTCTTAAAAGAAATACTGAAATTATTCTTTATTTTTTCACACCACTTTAAAGTATTTTTAATTAGAAAAGCACATTGTCATTATAGCATGATGATTTCAAATACAGATTTAGTAAAGGCAAGAAAATCTAACCTTTTTCAGGTTTCCACGAGACTAACAAAAATGCTGTAGAATATGGTAAATAGTTAAAATTTCGTTAATAATATTACAACTTCTAGTATAACAGTGTTCCTGTTTCCACACTTATTATACATTAGTGTAAGTTATAAGCCTAAATTATGGTGGCCTAAAAATAAAAAACCCTTTTGCCTGTTTTCTGGTCTCAGCTATGAAGAGACATACTGCACAAAACCATAGAAAGCATGGGACTTGCTTATAATTATTTATATATTTAGTTTATCTCCTTCTATGTTCTGATTATTTTCATTGTTTGCCTACATTTCTGTCTTGCTTGTTTGCTGGCAGTAAAACGGTGCCATCTCTGATCCTTCTGTTCGGATTTCATCTGTTACCAATGAGAAGTTGTATATTGTCTGCCTTCGTTTACGTAATTTAGCACCCTAGCTGGGCTCATAGGTACGCTTTGCAGTCATTGATGCAGCATCCTTAGCCAGACACTTCACTCTGGAATGTTTCTGATACTCTTTTCAGAGTGGTGGGTTTTTTGCTTTAAATTTAGAAATCAATTCTTACCATTGCAGGTCTTTGCATTTTGTTCTGTGCAATTGATACTCAAAAATGTCATCAAAGTGTAGTGTAGATGTACACAAAAACGATAACAAATAAATTGAGCACAGTTCCAATAATCCCAAGCAGTGCTAAAATAGATTCTTCTTTTTCCTCTTTCTCCTCTCGCTTTTTTACATCTTCCAGTGTTGTGATGGCAGAGGTCCCCATTTTTCCTGCAAATACCTTCACCAGTATTCTGGCAGCTAGCTAGAAAAAAGAAAGCAAATGGTAAATCTGGTCTGACAAACATGCAAGCTTTGATCTTTTTAAAAACAATTCTGTAGCTCTTCATACAACATTTCTTGATGCTGTTTATTGAGTTGTATATGTCTTTTGTTTTCTTTTTGTGTGCACATGTCCATGTTAAAAATAAACGTTCTGTAGGTACAGATTGACAGGAGTGAAAAACAGCTTGCTGCTTCAAGCCAGTTAATATGCTTTATTACAAAAGACATTTAAAATTTGTCTTTAGTGAGCTAATTTGTTTCCTTATAAAAGATGAAACTGGTGAAAGCAGGTATATGAGCATTGTCAAATACTCTGAAATGCCTGGGGAGGTTATATGCATTTTCAGCTTTTCTTAAATATTTAACTGCCACACTACAAAACCAGTTAAAAATATTGGTACTTGCTGCTTTCAAACACGGGAAATATGCCTCCCTAATACAGTATCACAGTTGTTTTTCACCAGTGAGCCCCCAGTAGGCAATTGCAAGTGAGATCTTACCCTTTTTCATGTTTAATAGATCAGCTTTTGGACATCCATGCAACAGTAAACATTTAACAGAAAATGTCTGTCTCTTCAAATATAAAGGTGGTTGTTCTATATGTTGATTACTGCAGTATGCCACAGGATGATAGTACTTTTTTAGTAGCAACATTCTATGCAATATAAGAATTCAAGTAGACATTTACAGATGCATATATGACTTGTTACCTTTTTTTGGTTGCAAAAGTGAGGTTGACAGGTCGTTTTCTATTACTTAGCTGCTCTTGTACTCTTAATTTACAGTCTAATATCCTCTAGAAACATATTCCCTATAAAATTATGTTCATTGGTGACTGAGATGTTGATCTTGTATGTTGATCTTGTATGATCTGCTATGCTGTTTTACCTTCATTGATCAGAAATTTGATGGGGATTTCTACTAGTTCAGATCACTCCAATTTACTGAAGGTACACAATCACATTTTATAGTGCAGTAGCATCTTTCTCTCCTGGCGCATGGCTTTAATCATTAAAGATTAACGTATTTCTGCTGTGAGTCTAATTAATGTCATCAGCTCAGAGCATATGTTACAGAAAGGTTTAAAAGAAAAAAGGTATTTCTTACCCTACATTGCATCAGGAATAAAATGTCATCAGACATGCTTCTTACTCGTCGATTCAGTGGCAAGCCAGGCTTTTATCTTCATGAAGGGGCTGCTCTGCTCTCTCAGACAGACCAGATAGGAGCACGAACAGTTTCTTGATGAAGAAGTTTATCAGTGAGGATAATAATGTTGCAGAATCTTCCAAATGAGTGGTGTTCTTTCTCAGTAATCCACTAAAGCGAGTATAGTTGAAAAAACAGTAAAGCTCTTTCTCAATAATGATCCTCGCTGTTGACTAATTGTCATTAAAATTGAGGATTCTTTTCCTTAGATGATGCAGAGCGACGAAATGCATGCTGTTCTGTTCTGTCTTAAAAAATACAAACAGCTCCTGGTTTTGTTCAGTTATACTTACTTATTTATTAAGACTTCAGAAACACCCAGCCTTTGATTTACTCTTTGTGGCAGCCGTCTGAAGAGGCTTTCTTACGTTGACATGCTGTAATTCCAAATGCAGCGAACTACGTGCAGTCACACTATGTAATTTTAGTCCAGCCTGAAAAAGGAAGAAAAGAGGTCTGCTTTGCTGGCAGTAGTGTGAACGCTGTCACACACCTGCATTCAGACGCTCTGGAAAGAATTCCAAGGTATTCTTCGGAGCATTGCATAACTCAGCCAGGCAAATCTGAAGAGAGGAATGACAGTGGCTTTAGTTGCACACTGTGGTGAGCTGTGACATTGATTAAACATGCACTTGGCACTTGCTGAATAAAGAAGGAGCTACGAGCCACCCTTGCAGACAGTGAGTTGCATAACAATGTGCGATGGCTCTGCTGTTTCATCGTCAGGCCCGGCACATTTTAATCCTGTACCAACGGAGAAAGTGTGTAAAGAGGAGCAGAGTTAACTGTACTTCGGGGTTTTCTGAGGAAGTGCTGCATGACAAATGGTGGCATTAAGGCATTCAAGCTGAAACAGTGTTTCTGCCTTTTGTCTTTTTATGCTTTGTTTGACAGGCAATTGTTTCTATGGGAAATAAATGCTTTTCCTCTTTTATTCACCGCCCAAAGAATGCAGGTTACCATATAATTAATGAAAACACTTAAAAATAATCCTGTTCTGATTTCATAGGAAGCATCAACACAATTTTTTTCCTGTTTAAATCAGAGGGAATTTTTTCCTGCCCAATTGCAAAGGGGGGAGAACTCTGCAAAGTCTTCTCCTCCCGGTCTCTTCAGATTAAAAAAAAGCACGCAATTTTAATAACCTCTGGAAGAAACTGTATTTCAAATAATTTTATTCAGTCACTTTGATCTATGAAGGCTACCAATGCCGTGTGTTTTCATTGGTGTAGCACAGCTTCTTGCTATGAATGCAGCTGTATTTTAAATATATCGGAAAACTTGTTTTGTAAAAAATACTTGCAATGTCAAGCAATTCAGAATCCAAATGTACAAAAATGTATTTCTATATATGTGTACAAAAAAATCAAAATACAATTACTTAGATCAAGTTCAAACAATGGGAAACCTTAATCATTTTTCAGAACAGCATATTTTAGGAATTATGAGGCAATATTTGAAATTCAGTGTTGAATCATCTTTTATAGAGAAAGCAGAAGACAGTAAAATCATTGTTTTAAATTCTACCACTTTCAACTTAATTTACATTGCATTTTTTCCTCATTATTTTTCCAAAGTGTCTAAGTACATGTGTTAGTTTCTTAGTAATAGACAAAACTGCATATTTTGCATGTGCATTATTTTAATGGCAAATACCATGTTTGAAGTATTGTGAGTTGTATGGTACTTGTACATGATTTCCCCTTTATCCCAAAAGTTATGTTGCCTCAATGAAATTGCTTGACTCTAGAAGATTTAACTAATTAGGTTAAATCTCTCCAGCATAGCTTCCTTAAATATATATTCTAATATGTGTATATGATCTTTCCTTTCAAGCTCTTCCCTTGTTCTGAAAAGGCTGCTTCATCTTCTGTTGTTCTTGGAATTGTTTTGTCTCTGTATCTTGAATGTATTTCTGTATTCGTTTAGATCCATTCAGAGATACAAAGGGGGAATTTTCACCTGTGTATTCTGACCACTCACCTTGCTGAGAGCACCTAGCAATAACAGAATTTTCAAGCCACTGTACTGTTTTAACCCTCACATGTTCAAAATCAAACCCTTTCCTTTGTGAAAGGGGGAAATAGTGCAATGTGAGTATTTTGTTTAAAGATTAATGATATATTTGCAGCTCCACTGCAAATAACCAGCTAATTACGATGTACCCACAGAGAGCAGCAAAAAAATCCCGAAACATTTCTTGGCTTGGTTATTGCTGTGGGTGAGGTCTCATAGTGATCTGCTGTTTTTATAATTGTGATGCAACTGGCACGTCAGTGGCTATGGTGAAGCCCGGGAAACAAATGTGTCTGTGCTCCCTTTGCACACAGGTGAGGGGCAGAGGTGCCTCCTGCACACCGCAGTTCAGATGCAGTGTTTGCCATGGTCTGACGGCGTTTCTCCCTGATGTCCTGCCACTGCATCGATATGCGTGTCGGTGTGGACGTGTCATGAATGGGTTTGGGAAACAGACCCAGCCAAAAATAAATCTCTAGCACAGCACAGTAAGAAGGATGGGGAAGTAGCTGCTTAAGCTGTCAGTGGTGGCAAAGAGTTGCTGTTTGGAAGAAACAAATAGAGGTTGTCAGACTTAACATTTGTCAGTTATAGGAAACTCAAGGAATTCATCCATGTTGGGTGGAAGCTGTCATTTACAAATAACTTCCTTATAGCTATAATGCATCTCCCGTGTGAAGAGAAAATTCCATGCAAGATTTCTCACATGAGTGAAGTGAGTAATATATGTTGATTTTAAAACGCCTTGATTTATCCATAATACTTGATGATATTTGGAAAGATGGGGAGATACTTTACATTTTGTGTAAAATAACATTAAGAGCCTGGGAGTACATTTTATAGATGCCAGTAATAAACCCACCCGTTTTGGGGTGACCATTACATGGTTATATAGTATTTGGAGTTCGGACACTGGTATCCAAAAACAGCCTAAATTTAATTCTGTTACTTCCATCTAGGAAGAGCTTTCAAGCACTTAGTAAGACTTTGGCAACTCCTCAGTAACTGATTTATGTGGTATTCTGAGAGCAGGACAAATTTGGTTGATTAGAGGTCACTCTGTTCATTGCAACTGAAATCTTCTATTGCATGGGAATAGACCTTAGGCAATACAAATGTATGTCATGTTTTAAAGATACTCACACTTCAGGGGAAGTTGTCAAGCTATCTTGTAAAAACTCAGTGGTATAAATTCAACAATCTACTGTCCTGATGCTGCGATGATCGTTATCCTGCTATACGCTACCACTACAAGTAATGTGGTACACCCAGAGCATCAAAATTGCAAAAAGAGCAAGTTCTCTTAAGTGTATGTTTTATTTTTCTTCATGTGTTTTTATGAATTAATATAATTTTTGATTTTTGTGTACACTGAAATTATTCTATATGCTGTATTTTTTCATTAAAATAGATGTTTTGAGTCAGATAGTGTCTAGACTTAAAAGTCTATTTATGTTTAAATGCTGTAATGAAATCCAAAAGATCAGTTGTCCAAGAAGACTGTTTCCCTTGTAGTTGTTCTGAATTTTCCCCAAGATGCAGAAAATTATGTGAAGTGAGGTAGCACATGTATCCTGTAGGTGATGCATTCTAGTTTTCTTCTTGAACAACCTCCAAAAACTTCCCTTTATGAGGTCTGATAGATTTTAAGTTAAATTGCAGAACAATAGAGCAAACTGTGTCTCTTGGGAGATGCAATAATATGCACAAATTAGGATGAACTGGCTGGTTTAGCATAAGCAATAAGTGGATAGCCACATTCCTTCTCCTTTAGTTTTTTCTTTATTTCTTTTTTTTTCTCTCTTCTGATACTGTTTTCTTTGTGGGTGCTGTTAGCCTATTTTTTATGATACAGATTGATGTGTGATGCCCTTGAGTCAGCAGTGATAGGCATGGCCAGGTTTCAAAGTATTTTTGTACTCTTCTGGTGAAAAAAGAGGAAGGACTCAGGTCCTTCATCTGAAGCAACATAAGTTATTTTTAGCTTTCTTACTATTCTCTTTCATGGCTCTTCTATATATTTCAGCTCAGCACTTACTTGATTTTGACATTTCAGCTATATGCTACATCTTGTTTTCCTTCTGACTGAGGAACTTCCTTGTCTTTTGGCTGCTGTCTGGGGGTTTTCCTGATTTTGTAACTTAGCTGCTGACCCAAAATATCCTTGGAAAAATTCAGAATTCTCTCGTAAGTAACTACAGAAGTTTCTCTAGTCAGTTCCCACCTGACAGCTTTCGCTTAGCAAAAATTTTCTTGTCCCAGTCTCTGCCACTTGCTCTGAAGTAGTTCTGTGTTAAGAAGTCAGTTAAACGAATGTGAAATAGTACCAATTCTTCTGCCACACCTCTTTCAACACCAGCTTCTCTTCATACTGGTCAAGCTCAATTCCTGTGATCATGGTCAGAATTGACACTGCTATTTTGTCAAGAAAAGTGGTAAGTTTGACAATTGAGTAAAAGTTTAGAAAAAGCCTTTGGAAGATGTCCCGTGACATGTCACGTATTTGCTCGGAGAGAAGTATTTAAATCACTATCTTCATGTACTGAAGCAATTTAGAAGTTGGTGACTGATTAATGTTCCTGAGTTAGAGGTGAGGATTTCAGCCCCAGCTGTGTGTGGTGACCTTCTGACACTGGGAAATCTTCATTTTTCATATTGTACCTTTATATAAAGTGGTTAGTAACTTTTAGAATGCTTCAGTTCAGATTCAGTGCTTTTCTCTGCAGCTCAAGAGGGGTTTTTTAATCAAAGACAGCAGGTTTTTGGGACTACTCTTTCACGCTGGTTTGAGTGTAGGCTTCACGTTTCTCTAGGAGTATTAGAGTTTTCAAGTATCAGTTTTTTGAGTTCTCATCTTCATAAATTTTGTTGTGTTAGAGGAGTCCGGTACGTGAATATTGAGTCCTAACTGGGCAAGCACAGGGGAAGCAGAGTAGGGATTGTAGTCCAGGCGGGTGGCTCTCAGGGAACTGCAGTACTACACCAACTTCTTCTTTCTCCAAAGTCCTTAAAGCATCTTACCATCTGAGAAAGAGTTCATCTTGTCTGTCTTGAGTTTTCAGATGACCAATCTTGAAAAATAAAACAAACCTAGAGGTTACTGCGATCTCAGCATCTTTTGCTATGTTTCTTTCCTCTGTTTTGTCATCTTTATTGGAAATAGTTTTGGAATAAGAGGATGAAAGTATTTGCCTATGAAATCTCTTATTTCCTATTGCAAAAGAATATGAATATATACTTGTATTTTCAAAGCATTTAAAGTAGCAGACTGTTTTCTGGTAGATACTGCTTTTGGATTAGAACTATAACAGAATTTTTTTAAATGTCAAAACTGATTATCCATTTGACTGGTTAATAATATAAAAGATTTCTGAAAGTACAAATTATAAATTTGTACTTTCAGCTCTACTGTATTGCAGAAATGTGTTGTAATTTATAAGGAGTAATTATGTGTTGAAACATCATGGCATTGAAACCTTTGAAAATTAAAAACCTAGTTGTTACAAGCAACGAAGCAGCTTAGATTTGGTTTGTAATTGGGTACTGGATTGCATGACAGATAAAGCACTTAGTCAAGACTGAAGCTTGCTACAAGGAGCTAATTGGAGGTATTTTTTTTCAACAAATTGATATTTAGCTAAGTTCAGTGAGAGACTGGATTTTTGCTTCAATCTTTATCTGTTTCTGTACTGCACATTGTTTTATATGGCTTTTAAACATAAATTCATGAACTGGTGGATCTTCATTGATTTATACAGCTGGTGGTATATTTTGCAACTGCCATGTACAGAGAATACCTCAGACTAGCTTGTGACCTGTGGCCCCACTCACTTGATCATAGTGAATGAAAGTGCCTTTTAAATTTTCCAGAAGGAAAGGATTTTCGTGGTTAAGATACTCAAGAAATATCAGGTGAGAAATAGGAAGGTGTCTTGGTTTGAAAGACAGGTGTCTGCTAAGGAAGGCAGAAGCCTTCCTTGGAATGGCAGATGCAACCCCCTTCCCTCTGAGTTATTATAATTTTGAAATCAAGGGGCTTTTAGGCAACGATGTGGGAAATAGGAATAACAGTTCTTTACTATTATATATCTCTATGTGCATAACCAGTCAAACAAACGGCAGTAACTCTGGCAGTAACAGCAAACAATCACAAACCCAGTCCCGGCCTTCTCGGCTGTCAGGCCCTTTCCCCTCGGGTGCAGTTCCGCTCGCAGCCGGCAGGGGCGCTGGCGGCTCCCGGTGAGCAGGGCAGGT
>NW_008236217.1:9293119-9342557 GCF_000691975.1 Corvus brachyrhynchos | reverse complement strand
CGCCTGGAAGGCTGGAAACAACGGCGGGGCAGGGCGGCCGCGGCCCGGCTCCGAGCGGGGCAGGGAAAGCGGCTTTGGGATCCCGGGGCTTTCCAGCACAAGGAAAAGCAGCCCAAGCAAGCAAGCTCCTCTCTGTCCAAACGCCGGAGACCCAACTGCCCACACACCCAGGTGAAACAAAAGGAGCAGCCCGGTCTTTTGTTTCTCTTAAGCACCCAGCGATTTGTCGTCTCAGTAACAGTATGGGGGAAAATTCCTTCAACAGAAAAAAAACTAGACCTCTTACAACCCCAACAGAAGGGTAAAGATGAGCTTTCAGTGGGGGTTCTCACATCCCACATTATTCTTCCTTCTGCTTCTCACCCACATGTTCTTTGTCCTGCTGCCTAAATGATAGAGTATTTTACTCTGGGATCAGGAGTCGGGTGTTTGTTTTTATGAGCCTTAAATAACAGAAGTTTTTCCAATTGATTACTAAGCTTCTGAGGGTGCTTTACAGGACAGTCCTGAAAACCTAAGTAAACAAGATTTCTTCCTCATGTGAGACCACTATGAATTTCTGGACCTTTGTGGTTACAGGATAATATGGACTGTCTTGAAAGCTTGAGCGACAGACTGCTCATGTATCTGTATCTGCCTGCCAAAGACCTGTTATTTTTTAAAATTCCCCTTTGGATCCACTCAGACATAACTCTTCGGGTACTAAGTGGAGATATACTTTTTTGACAGACCTTTATGCCTTGTACTCCACTGCGTAATATGTCTTATGTAAAAGGAAACTAAACTATGGTGTTTGCCTTCCTGCCTCCCACAGATGAGTTACCTTTCTTAATAAGTTTTCAGGGGAAATACAGTTAGATGCTTATCCTTGATACAAGGATGTATAGAAGCTAACAAATCATACATGAGATGCAGCTGGTGCTCATTTCATTCCTGAAATTAGTTTCTGTATGCTTACTTTTAATTGTTCACTTGAGAAATAAAAGGTCTGGGTGATTGTCTTCAAAAGTGTTCGGGTTTGGCCATGAGTGTTCAGTGAAATTCCCTCTGCCAGTAGACTGTCACCATCTTGTGATGGCTGTTTAATTTTGAGAAAACAGTGCAGGCCACTGCCCTGACTGTTCAAGGCATGAGACAGTAAAGTTTAGCGTTGAGGGAATTTATCCTTAGGCTTTCCTGGACCATTTGTCTCATTGCTAAGGCCCACGAGCATTTCACCCAGGAGTTCCCTTTTTTTCCTTCATCAGAAACTGACATTGGTAGCTGTATCCCTGCTCCCAGGACAAGATTGGGAGTCTGTAAGTACTAGATTGGCTTCCCCTCTGAGGATAAACAGTAAAGGCATTCAACCAGCCCTTTAAACCTGGAGGTACCACACTGCATTTTTCAAAATTTCCGGTATAACTATTACCGGTCCTGTCATTTTTTCTTATTTTACTTTAGTCAGACAGTACATCTCAAGCAGTTTCATTTAGGCTTGGTAATTATGGTTGGGAATATGCATGGTGGATGTCTGAAATAGAATGCTCTGCGGTGCCACATGCTACAAACATTCACAGATTTTACTAGAGGCATTAAGAATTAATTGTAAAAATGATGCCTCATTACCAACAGACTCAGTCTTTTTTGAAAAGAGAATATGACTTCAGAGGAGAATGTGACACCACACTACATGTCCTACAGTTCCATATTATACAGCAATGTCCAGTGTGCTTTCTTCCTTTTTATTTTAACTCTTGTGCCTTCCTGGTAAGATACAGCAACCACTAACAGGACACAAATGTTTTACAGTACACAAAAGACCTCTGAAAGAACTATAAGTAATACATACTCAGTTTTTTGTTTCTCCATATTAGTGGCTTTCTCAAGTAGTGGCAGCACAATTAGATAAGCTGTTAAAAATTTCCCGACTAAAGAAACGAACAATCCCTTTCTGTTCATGTGCAGAGCAGATTGCCAGGGTTTGTTGTAGACATTTTTGCTTTGCTTTTCCCAAGAGCAAGCTCACTGTACTTTCAGGGAAGAGTTTTGGGGTGTGTAGCTCCATGTGCATTTGAAGAACTTACTGAGGTGAGGGCTGGCTTTCATCTTCAGCAGTTGAGAGTCTTATTTATTTAGTCAAGTGATAGGCTTTCATTTTCTGGGCATTTGTCATTTATTTCTTTTGTGTTCTTTTTTCCTCTCCTGTTTTTGAAAATAAAATACTGTAAATATATCTGGCACTTCCCATATTGTTATGCAGGCTCTTCCCATTCATAGTATTTCCTTTCTTACTATCCTCTGAGGGTATTCTTAGTCCTGACTACAAATCCAAGGAAATGGATCTCTGTGGTTGAAGGAAGTAGTCTGTGGTAAATTACTCCAATACAAAGTATAGTTTTTTATGATGGAATTTCTATCTTCTTGTCTTCTCTAGAGGACATTGAGATAATGCAGCTCATTAAAAAAAGAATATCGTATTTTATTTTGAGGTTTTTTTTTGTTCTGCTGTAACATAATGGGGGATGATCTGTTCTAGTAAGTGGTGCAGGAACTTGCATGAGGTTGTATGGAAGGTGCAAATTCTCCTATTCCACAAGTCTGAGATGATTCTTCCAATCATATTATTCATATGGTTGATATATTTACCAGATAAGAGCTATTTGCACTCTAAGGCACTTTGAATATGCAGTGAATACAAAGGGTTACCCTTCATTTAACTCAGACTCAAGGAGGCTGTTCAGCTTTAATTTTTCTTTTCAGCCTGCACTTCGTGTGTTTACTAAAAGCCCATCTTGGTATTTAAACAACCAACTATTCTCTGAAATATATGCTGGAGTGATAAAAGTTCTGTTTTGCGTATGCACAGTGGCTCTGCCATCTTGGCCAAGCGAAATAATGAGATATTTAATGCAGAATGAGATGCTTAAATAGTCTCCTTTCTGGCCCCTGAGGACATGATCTTGTAGGTGTGCTCATGCATACAGAAAAAATAAAGCACAGGAATCGCACATCCTTTCATTCCAGTAACAGTGTTGGTATCCTCTGCTGACAGAGCAGAAGACCTAAGTCTTGGCCTGTTTCCATCTGCTGAAGTAATGGTTTAAAAACACTCCACAACTTTATTATCTAATTTTGAATTTCTGCATCTATTTCTGCAGCATGTGCAATGAAATGGCAGGTTTCCATCTTATTTTCGATTCCTATCTTACTCTAAAATACTAGTGACTGTTTTATGGCCTGGAAGAGGTAACGCTCAGACTGAGGACCATTTCAAGGTGGCTGCTTGCCCACTCTTCTGCCAAAAATAGTGAAATCACTGTTCCCGCCTCCATTGCAGGGATGGTGAAAGTCAGATTAACTTTTATAGAAATCCTGATCCACGTTCTGAGGGTAGTGATACCTTTCCTTTCATCTCGGTGTAGTGTTGCACACTTAAGACACTTAACATGAGATGATAGGAAAGCTTCCACCTTCTTATTTATTTTGAATTTATTTTTACTTTTTTGAGAAAGGGTTGTTGTGCAGGATATTTAAACCTTGTATTATTCTCTGCAGAAAATATTTTCTTATTTTCCTAAGTGGAAGGTAATTTGACACTTCTAGCTTACCTTTACTATTAGACTTATTTCAGTACATCGACCTGAAATAGAAATCATTGGTCCTTTCTATCTACTAAATGCCATACTAAAGGGTTGTATTAGTAGTAAGGTTTTTTTTTATCCCTTGACCAGGCAAACAACTTGTCTTCGTGCAGTCTCTGAATTCCTTTCTTTATATGTGTCTTTCTTCACATTTTTAATATATTTTTTTTAATTATTTTGTATTTTATTTATGCCTTTCTATATATTATTCTTTATTTATTTGGCAATATAGAACATTCCTAGAGCATTGATGCTTCCTTACACTTGTTTTCTTTTTTGATGCAAGCGTGATTTGGTTAGAGCTTTATGCTTTAATTGAGTTCCTTCATATTTTGATGGTTTTAAGAGCTGGTAATGGGTAAATCCAGCTTTCTTTCAGAGGAGAGATTATAAAAAGTTGCAGTGAGGTTGGATCCCATGGCAGTATGTACTTACTCTTCAGTACTTTGCTCACAGCCTTTCTACACTGGGCCACTTTTTCAATCAAACAAAACCAATGAATACACAATTCTGCGTTTTTAGATTTCATTAATTATTCTTTGTTGATGATATATTCCCAACTCCCCATATGAGATTGCTCTGTAGCCTCCAAGAATAATCTGTCCATTACCTGACCACCTTTTCAGGTTTATTTGGAGCTCTGTTTCATGGCAGAGAGTGATCCCTAGTGGATTCCATTATGAGGGACTACAGTGTGGCATTGAATAGTAATATCTCCAAAACTGGGGATTATGTGTGGTTTTAGTAGCCACTTATGCTTTAAAAGCTCAGTTTGGTTTTCATGTCTTTCATACTGATTGGGTTTCTTTTTCCCATCCTTTCAAATGCAGGAAATTGTGTCTTGTTTATTCAACTGTACACATTGGCCTAATGAAATGCCTTCCACTTTTTCTGGCAAAGGGTTTTTTCTGGGTTCATGGATACATGTGTGAAAAGTCTTGTTTGACTTGACTTGTAAACAGAACTTTCCTGAAAATACTCAATTTCTCCAAAATCAAATATTCTTTAAAAAATAAGCAAAGCAGAAATGGTTAAGAGCAGTACTTTTGAGCCACTACAGATGACTGACCAACTTCCCTGAGCAATGCATTTTGCCTGTATAATTGAGCACAGTTTTCATCTCCTGTTGCAGTTAAATTTTTTTTTTCCAAGTTTCCTAGAGCACACCGTAATAGTAATGCCAAGACAGACCAAGGTTGTTAGCCTGCTACTTTATCACCAATAGTGGACAATAACGGGCTGACATGCAGATGCTACTTTGGTATTGCTAGTATGTTGCCAAGGGTGGTGTCCCCTCATTTATTAGCCCTTGATGGCCTGTTCTTACATCAATTTACCCAATTACTTTTGAACCTGTGATAATACTTACTACCCTGACATTTAGTGCTAAGCTTTTCCAAACCTTAAAAGTGATGTATTGTGTAGTGTATGTTCTTGTACAAATGGCACTATTTCTTCTAATGGTGTGCCCATTCCTTTGAATATATTGATAAGTCCAATTCTACTCATTTTCTTGCCACTGATAATTTAAAAGCAATGTCTTTATGGTACCCTTCATTAGTCACTGAGGCTGCAATGTCTTTATTTCATTTTAGATAGTGCAGCAGCTCATTCTGTATCTTGCATTGTTTAGTCACCCTTCTCTCTCTTTTCCAGGTCTGTCCCATCTCTCTGATAAAAGGGGGAAATGCACATGGTGTTGAAGTGATTCTAATTACTGAATGCAGCCTCAATAATTAATTTCTAATTTGTCTTCAGCTTTTCTTACATTTGATCTGATTTTTTTGACTGCTAACAGGCTCAGTGCTGACATCACAAGAACAAAATGTTCAAGCTGTATCTGAACAATAATAGTAATAATTTGGAGCATGACACTGTACCCATTAAATTCAGAGGCCCACCCTTCTTGTATTGTTTTACTGCTCTGACATGGGCTTTGTTACTCATGACCTGCAAGAGTGCTTAACCGCTTTCTCCTGCTTCATTATTCAGGGGACTAGTCCCTCCTGATGTCATTTTCCCTAACACTGAAAACAGTACTGTGAAAATGCTGGTGTTACTCCTATTTTTAAAAGTGAAGAAAAAGTCAAGCTAATTAAATTATTACAAGATGACAATATTTGGAAAGCTTTTGTTTCATTTTTACCTAAAGGCTAATGTTTTCTTAGAGATCTGATTTTGAACTGCTCTGTGGGCAATCCCTTTTTCTATAAAAGCAGAGCGGAACACAGCGTGTTAATTAGGCCTATTATAAAAGAGGCTTGCCCTGGGTTGATTCTGAAACAGAAAATCAAGAGGCAGCAGAGCATGACGTATTTGGAACTGACACTATTGCCTGCAGCAGGGACTGCATTCATAGATCATATGTTTGCAAAGATGCAGCGAAGGGGGGCTGAAGAACGGCTCCAGTTTTAAAATATTTTGTAAAAGGATGTGTGGCCCTGTTGGAAAGACAGAGTGCCTCACTCATGCTTGGCCGTCTATGTGGCCACAAGACTGTGTCTTCTGAAGGTTTTAATTAAAAATACAAAATGAGTGTTTCCTTTGTGTGGTTTTTTTTTGAACAGTGGTGTTCATAGCAGCTGAGAATCTTTAGTATGATAATGAGATTCTGAAGTCTTTAATTTGATCATAGCTATGGGTTTTAAGTTTGTGAATAACATACTGAGGCATAAAAAAAAATGTCCTCAGTAATTACTAAGCATGTTTTAGGAATGGTGTAAAATTGGCAGAACTTTAGGATCTTACTTTTAGTTTATTTGGAGGTTAAAAAGAGTGAAATAAAAGAAAAAAGAAAAATGTAGAGCCAGGTGAATGTGGTACTGTAGTCGTGATCTTAATGTTGGTCTTAAACTTTAGTGAGTAGCAGGGTAATAAGGATGTCTTATTTTACTTTTTACCTGAGCTGATGATCCCATATCTTTAAAACTTAATTACTATGAAAGAAAAAATAGGTCACTTGTAATACATAGGTACTTTCTTGGGGGTTTTGCAGGGGAGATTTGGATACCCTGTAGTAAATTTTGAGCATTTGTGCATGATACTAATAGAACAGTTTTATAACATAGTTACTCTACATAACTGTCAGTGGTTTTCTTTCACGTTGCTTAAAACAGAAGCAGGATTACATGGCTACTTCAGAATGAATATTTAACGAAACACAATCATTCCTCTTTCCAGGAAGATAAAACATCGTAGTGAAACCGTTCCAAAACAAAACAAGAAATGAGATTTGGAGGCATCTCTTGGGTTACTGGAAACTTTACCCCATGCAAGAAGGAGGCCTCCCTTACATTTCCTGGGTTTACCATATGGGTTCTCTCCAGAACACGTTTTTCTTTTCAGCTACTTCCTTTTAATTGATCATTCATGATCATCTCTCTCATATTTGCAGTGGCAGATCTCTTTGGGAAAAGAAATAAAAGGACTGTAGTTTTGGAATAGTTTTCAGTGGTGCCTTCTGCTGTGGCTGCCAGCACAACCTTCTTTCCTTCAACAAAGGCAGAACATCAGTCATGTGTATCAGTCAGAAGTAAAACAAGATAGTACAGAAGAAAAATACTTCTGTGGGCCTCTAAAACAACTGAAATTCACTAGATCCTTAAATAATGAGTGCAGAAAATGAGAAGTTACATACAGGAGAAAGATTGAGAGCATATATAGACAGCTTTTCTCAGAGCACAGAAGCAAGGAGGATCTGCATTTGGCAGTGTCATACTTGTAAAACTGGTAAAGGTGTTGATTTTTTTATTTTTCCTCAAGTGGCTGTTTTGGGGTTTTTTTGCATCAAGTTTGTAGGCTCCTTTGGGGTAGGAATTCCTAGTACAGTCACAGCGAGAATCACAGTGGGGAAGGCCTTGACATTAGATGCAAGTAAAGCAGAACTTTTCATAATTTTCTTACTAATCACTGTTCTGTATTTGTTTCTTTAATTTGCTGTAAAGTGTGAAGATTTTTTGATATAATGGACGTACTATATTAATAGTTTGCTTAATTTTAGAATAAATGTGCATATTCTGTATGATGTTTTAAATATCCTTGGCAATGGAAATAATCTTATTCATAGCCAGTTAAGCTGAACTGAGGATGTTAAATCAATTGCAAAAAAAATTTATTGCTGTTCAGTACTGTCTATTTAATGGGCCATTAGGCCTGGCTATTCTTTGTTTGAGCATTGTATAATATTAAAAGAAAGCAAAGGAATATTAGACTCAGTTGAGTCATTATCTTGCTACAGATATATGAGAAATTTAAGGTGATACCTTGATCCTGTGAAACTACCCGCCCTCATGTGCTTTTTCATTATATTGAGGTTGTAATTGCATATGCCTAGTCTTAGATATTTGTAAGAAATAGATCTATATTAGTGATGAACAGATAGATTTGTGGAAAGCAATTGAAACATTCTGAAATCAACACAATCTTTAAATGTTAATCGACTGCTTCCCAGGAATAAGTAGGCATAGATTAAAAGTTCTCCAAAATGCCTTAATATCCCATGATATTTAGGCACATGAAAGACTGCAGGTTTTGAAAGACAGGATGCTCAGCAACTCAAGACTTCTTAATACAACTTCAGTCATACTCCTTTTCCTTCCACCCAAATCAGACTGATTGTTATTAGCATATAAGGGAGATTTAGTTTTATGAAATCTCTATTTTTTTACCTATTTAGCCTTCATTCAGCATCTTTCTAAATTGCAAGTATTGTGGCAAGAGACTGGCTGAATTGTAGTGATTCTAGTAACACTTGACCTTTATTACCAAAAGGATTGGGAAAAGGAGGGTGAGACCTTATCCCCAGATAAGGTTTTCCAGATGTTTGCCATCCCTACCCTACCTATCTTAGCAAATGGCAGTGACCTTAATGAGATTTCTGCTTTCCATAAGCACAACAGAATAAATCTAGACCTGAGATACTTTTTTGATGTGAACTGTGAGCAAATATGTATGCTGCCTGTTGCCTCTGCTAATCATCAGGGACAGTAGGATATGGATGTGGTTTTTGGACATGTCCACTCACAATTGCTTAATTAATAAAACAAAGGTGGTAATAAAGATGCTACTGTCAACAGTTGTGTGTGGTAGCACTGGTATTCCAGCCTTTAAGAGCACTGCTGCCATCATCTGGCCACCCCCCCCATGGTGCTGTTGCCCTGCTGTTCTCTGTCACCTCCTGCCCTGCCCTGTCACCCTGGGCTGTCACAGCTGCCTCTGGGCCCCCGTGAGGGGCCGTGGTGGTTGTCCTGCAGCTGCCTGCTCATGCTCCAGGTTCAGCTGCAGTTTTTAGCCTGTGCTCTGCTTCATGCTCTGCTGGTTGAACTAGCTAACTGCTGGTATAGCCAAAAGGTGAGACCTTGATGTGTATTTATGCAGTGCAAGTGGTGAATCACATGGCAGGCTGTGGGGGAAGCAGCTTTGGTCAGGTGGTGCAGAAGCCAGTTCCCACCTCTGGTTTTGGAGCCTTCTCTGAAACACCACGGTTGTCCCCAGGCAGACCTATCCTGACAGCCCTGGTTAAGGCAGACAAGGAAGCAGGATAAAACCTGAATGCAAATCCCTGCCTTGAGTCTAGAAATGAAATAATTTAATCTTTACTTTTAAAGTATGTGTCATACAGTAATCATTTGAAGAAGTGCTCAAGAAACCCGGCAGAAGTTCAGGTGGGCTCTCTGGGGCAGCAGTTCTGTTTGAGAGTCAACAAGGGGGAGCTTCTGAACTGGTCTGTGGGGCTGGAAGCTGAACATTCCTTAGCACTTCACTGAGCCACAGAATCAGGGAGCACCAACAGCACAAAAATGAACAGATGTGACAGACACTACAGCTGGTGGGAGCCTGACAGCCAGGACGGTCTGAGTGTACTTGGTGCAGGAGCCTGAGAGCCCCAAACTGAGCTCTTTGTGAAAGGTATCTGTCATTATCTAGTAACTGTTTTGTCTTTGGGATAACAGAGAATCCTGGATAATACACCCATGTGTCATTTTTACAAAGCCAAGGATTTTAATCTCCCATTTTCATTTTCTTAGGAGTGCTGTGTATTTGCAGTTTGGTGTGCTTACGTGCGTGTCCGTAGAAATCAAAGGTTGTTGGCACCTTCTTACACAACCAAAGTACCCAAATAAAAAGATTCTGGCTTATTACATATGTGCTAATGGTATTCAAATTATAGGTCTGGTATAAGTAAAAGTATTTGTTTCTGTCTCATGGTGTGTTGGATTTTTTTTCTTACAAGAGAAGCTATCATATTTAATTCAGGTAAAGTGTTATGATACACCTTCATTGCTCAATTGAGTCAGACAAAAAAAGTTAGATATGTTCCCAAGGGAGAGCATACTTTGAAGAATACAGTGGTTTACTTTTAACATTTGTTCTTCACTGAAGTTTATATTTGCTTGAAATCGAAATTGTTGGTGTCTTAGTTGTCCAGATACCTTTATGTGACGATAGTTGTCCAAAAGTTCTATTGCTTCTATTTGGTGGAAATAGGCTTTTTTAATTTGCAATTTTGTATTTTATGTTTTAATTCATGTTTGTAGTATTTCAATTCAATTCCCTTAAAGGACTTTGTTACAGGATCAAATTCATTTTTTTTATTACAAACCTGTGTCTTTTATATTTATATATCTGAAATACTGTCCCCAAATAAATGCATAATGATATCTAAAGAAAAGACATGTTTCCTAAATCCCAACTAAATATGCTGCAAACACTAAAAGCAGTAAGGATGGTGATGGAGTGTGGGTGGCACAGCCTGAACATTGAGGTTCTACTTGGAATGCTGCTGGACTTGTTAAGCCTCTCTCAGTGCAGAAAATTGCTGTTAGGACATCTGTAGGTGCAGCTGGTCATGCCAGGGGGAGGTGGACAGGTTAGCAAAGAGTGGATCTGGGCCAGGGGTGTAATTTACAAAAGATTGTCTTCTTGTTCTAGCGGCTTAAACACAGTGTCTGAAAAATTGCATAGAGCTCAACATTTGCTCAAGTCTTCTTCACCTCTTTCAGAAAGCAGAGCTGTATCTGCAGGAAGCATACACTGTAAATCAGCTTGGCATTCTTTCAGTTGAAAGCAAAGTAGGCACAAGGAGTACGTGAACTGCCAGATGAAGATAATAAACAGTAATTTGCCAATTTTGAGTCATTTACAGCAAGTTTTTCTGATATTTATCTAGGTATTCAGTCTCGATGAACATTTTGAGGATTTAGATTGGGGATGGAAGGGAGTTCAGGCATTTTGGACAGAAAAATACACTTGCACAAGTCACAATTCTTAGTAGGTATAATAAAGGAGAAAAATAGCATAAGACACATGATAGTACCAAAAATTGAGTTTCATGGAGTCTGGCATTAAGGTAAAAGAAATTAGTAGTTGTTCCCTAAAAGATTGTTTAAAATGAAGCCAGGTGGATGCATTTCATTTTTTTCACATGGGAACTATTGCAAAGCAGTGCAAGTGAGTTGGATCTGCTAAAACCAGAAATCTCTCTCATCTCTCTGGAAAACATTCCCACTTTAAAGTTATGTCAGTTCAGTTCCCATCACGACGGTAATTTTGAACTTAACTATCCATGTAGCAAAGGAGAGGGCAAACCAGCATTGAAGGATTTGAAATTATGTATTCTGGTCTCATGAAAATTTCATAGTTTAAATAAATAAATAAAAGCCTTCCAGAGTGAAATGCCATGGTTATCTAAGAGGTCGTATCTCTCCCTCACTCACTATCCTCATAATAAACAGCTATTGATTAAATTGAGGAGCCACTTGGTCTTCAGCACTACAGTTGGGAGGTGGTTTCTGGCCAGGGCTACACTATGGTACGATATATTTTATGGTTGCCCTTTCTTTCACCACCCCCCTTTTCTATTTTTCTTCTTTTCTTCTCTTCCCCTCCCTGCCCCGCCCCCCCCCGTTTTTTGTGTGTGTGTGGTTTTTTTAAAATCCACACATTATCAGATCTATTTTTACACATTGTGGGGATTTTTTTGGGGGGCAACCATTGTTTATATATATATATTTTATATATATATAAATGTAAGAATCAGCAGATAATCGAAACTGATTTCTTAATGCCAGGGTTTAAATTTGGTTTGCTTTAGATATATGGAGTATTGTGACAAGGGTTGTTTTTAGAGCCATGATACCAGGCCTGGCAGTTTAATACTTTGTTTTGGTAAATTTTCTTCCTGTTCTACAGCACTTCACCCAGTTAAGAGTTTGTGCCATTGTAATGGACTCAAAAGACAAATAGCAAGCTGTTGATTAAAGAACTCCTGGCAGAGATAAATCCAGTCTTAAACCTGCATAAACTGGCTTGTTGAATTTAGCTTGGCTGTTTATACTGTCCCATCATGCTGTATTTAGAGCTAAGGGTTTGGTGACAGGATTTGAAAGTTTGTGATCTGCTTTAGCTTGGAGGATGAGATGTGCTAAATGAAACATTAAAGAGTTCTTCTGTGCTTTGTTCTGTCCTAATGTGAGTTGTCAGAGGCTTTTTATTGTCTGGGTTTTTTTGCTGGAAAAAGAATAAATTTATTTTACCACAAACTCAGTCATTTGTGAATACTTTAAAGCAAATATTTTCTGCAGTTATGTTAAAAATAGCATGTCCTAGGGACAGAGGAAGCAGCTGTGTTAAACTATCTGCCTATTGCTACATTTTCAGGATTTCTATTAATGATACAAAGTCAGTTGAAATGACATCCATTACATATTTGTCCAAACAAGTGGAGGAGAAAAATAAACATTGTGGTGCTAGAGAATCCGTTAGAATTGTGTATCTCTGCCTGTCTTTCCTAATCAGAGGAGCTGATGCCTGTACTCTACCCACAGTTACTTCCATAACACGTATATATCACACTGAAAAGCACTAAGACAGTGAGGTTTGCCTGCCTAATGTATGTTCTTACTCATCTTTACTGTTTTGTGGTTCATATGTATGCAGATAAAATTTGCGTGCTCTGAAGGATGCATAATGGTTTTTTAAATGATACTTCCTTCATGAAAAGAAGTAAAACTAGTCTTCTACTTAGTAGATGACTTCATTCATTTAAGGACCGTGAATATTCTTGCAATAATGCAGACAAATTTTCCCAAAGGAGAAGATGACTGTAAATAAAGTGGGTGATGTGAAAGTCTTTATTAATGCTTATGCAGTTAGATTCAGCAAATGCTACTCTGCTACGCCATAGGTTACAATTTTTCCGCCATAGATTTTTGTTTGCGATTACTGTAAGCATACAATTTGAGCCAGGACTGTGTATTAAGTACCGGAAATGAATATAGCATGTGGTAATCCTGTTCCATACCTTGTTAGTGCTTTTGTCCTCATGTCTTTTGTTAACCTTTGTTTCCCAGATATCTTGTGAATTTCTTTCTATACAGGTCCATTACAACACAAATTAAAAATGGCTATTACAAAATACTGTATTTTATCATTTCATTTCATTAGTATTTTAATAATTACCAAAATCTAGCTTTTCTATTTAAAACATCTGTACTAAGAGTGAAAGGGCCTCCAGTTTTAGTAATTTTTGTAAACTGTTTGTCTCTCTTAGTTTTGGATATGGCTCGACACGTTCCCCTGTACCGAGCTCTGCTGGAATTGCTCCGTGCTATTGCATCCTGCACATCGATGGTGCCGTTACTTCTTCCTCTGTCCGGAGAAAGCAGCGAAGAGGAGGAAGAACAGTTGGAGTCACAGGCTTCTGTTGGGACCTTGTTGGCTAAAATGAAGACCTGTGTAGATACCTATACCAACCGGCTGAGGTAAGCACTTTCATCAGCCCTATCCTTCATTTAAACTGTATTGTTGTGGTTTAGGACTGGTACTCCCCAAGGTAGTGTTCCCACCGAGATGCTCCAAACCATGCTGCCCCTTGCTAGCTCCCACCTTCCCCTCCCCTTGTGGTGGGCTGGAGAGGAGATTCGGAGGCACAGAAAACTAAAAATTATGGGTTGAGATAAGAGCAATTTACTGGAAGCAGCAATGAGATAAGAAAACAGTATTAACAACAACCTGGAAGCAGCAATGAGATAAGAAAACAGTATTATAAACAACAAGAATATTATACTGAATATTATAAACAGCAACAGTATTATAAACAAAAGTGTATAAAAGAGAGATTGATTCATATGCAGAAATGCTCAGCACAGAGCTCAACGCAGCTGCAGTTACACCACCCTGACCCCTCCCTCCAGCTCAGAATGGGCATTATCCAGCTGCTCCTGCCAGTGTGGAACTGGCACCACCCATCTGCTCCCTCCACGATGCTTACTTGACCAGAAGGAACCCCTTCTTCCCAAAGGAGAGTCCCTTTCCCCTGCCCCAGCACTGGTCTGAGGTGGTGTAGAATAACCTCTGGGTCCTGGCCATGCCCGCTCCTGGATACTGCAAAAATTAACCCTGTTCTGGCTGGAACAGGACATGTGAATATATGAATATAGAAGTGAAAAAAGATTGAGTTCTGTATATTTCTCTGGATGGATGCTGCCATCCAGAGTGAGAATATACCATCTGTTTGATCTAGATTTGTATGTATCTGTCTGGTTTACTGTACTATTTAGAGGGAATGGTTTTGGTATGACAGATAGGAGCTGGTAGATTTGCATACTCTTGTCATTTCATTGGTAATTATAAATGTTGCAATGCAGATTTTAATTTCTTTATTTTAATAATTTTCTGCTTCCAGTAATTAATTGGTTTCTTGATTCTGTTTACTTGCTTCCAATTTAAAGACAGCTTGTTAAGAAATAATGACCTGTCCTTCTCTGCAAAATTTAGCACTGTCCCTAAGTATATGCTGAAACATCGTGAAAAGAAGGTAAATACAATGTCAGGAAAAGGTGTGCAGAGAATGTTCTTTCTCCCACTATTAACTCGGAATATTTACCAACCACTACCCAAGAGACTTTTTGAGTAGGAATCTCATTGTTGGGGAACTCTTTCTAGTAACTCGTGATGGACTGGACTTTACCCATAAATTTCTCTAATCCTTCCTGACTGAGATTACAAGTCTTGCTTATCAAGCATGAACAGTACCTTTAGTGGCACTTTTTTTTTTTTTTTTTGCTAGCTTAGTGCAGAAGAAACAGAACTGGGAAGGACAAAAACCAGTTCTTTATGTTGGATGCCCGCCTAAAAGAGTCAGCTTGTGCTTGCTGGCAATATTATATATATCATGGTATATGTAATCTTCTTAAAACAGGAAAGATAATTGGCTTCTGTGTAATCCATTTCCAATATCTGTGTATATAATTCTCCACCAGAATAGCTGACTGTTTTTCCTTTGCTAATCTGGTCACACATTAGCCTCGGATTTAGTGGCCATGGAAACCTGTATCTTCTCATGTCACTTCCCCAGGCTGAAGTCTAAAAAGTTTCTCTGTGAGAATGGTGTGTGACTACTGTTCATAAGCTCCTCAATTTTGTAAAGTAAATACAGTATGAGTAGTTCTTCAGTGCCAGCTTAGGATCTGGAAACAAAGAAGAATTCTAGAGTCACAATTGGTAGTATTTTAATAGTAGATGGATTTGATAAGAATTCTGTGGTCGGTTCTTTGTACATTATCTGCACAATTTTCTTGTTTTACTTTGATATACCAGCGCAAAAGGACAGCTTGTCTTTTATTCATTGGTTTAAGCATAGTGCTGTTTGTCCTTAAAGCAGTGTATAGACAAGGATGAAAACAACAACAGTCTGGAATCACTGGAGTGGAAGGTTTGAATTCTCAGCCTTTTAGTTGAAGGTGTGCCAGAAATATAAGCAAGTGTTGGCATGAATTTCTTAAATGGGACAATCTGCTGTTCCTTTTAGGTCAAATTGCCAGAACAACAACCCATAATTATAGGTTCTAGTTTCAAAGGCAAAACATCACATCCTCTGAGCAGCAGACTTGCATGTCTACCAAATGTCATCTCCATGTTGGAGTGGGAGTGTCCACTTTGATCCAGGATTTAAGGGGAACAGTTTTGGACTCCAGTTAGCATTGAATTTACTTTCAAAGGCCATAGTATTCTGTTAGAAAACTGGGAAATTTCTGGATAATGAAGAAGACTACGTTTAGTTATGGGATGATTTCTCATGACTGTTTTGACTGCTAGGGAGTCAAAAACCATCAGTAATTGGAGAGCAGGCAGGCTGGTGTAGTGAGTTGCCACGAGGGCTGAGTTTGAGACATCAGCTTGCTGGGATGGCTGAGGCCTTTGCTGCAGAAAGCTGCTGATGTGTCAAAGCAGGAACCACATCTGCTGGGTGAGCCTCATGCCAAATGGTTGATTCTGGCAAAATGAGATGGTGACTTATTTATGTGATGTATTATATAGCAAGCTTTCCTCTAAAATTCGTAACTATGCTTCATGGGGATGCTGCAATACAACCAGGTAGGCCTGAGGCATTTTCGCTGCTATGGTTTTTCATTGTCTTCACTGCTGTTTTGGAGAACTTCGATGTGAAAGAGTGCAATTTGCAAACAAAAAATATTTTCTTTAGAACTGGGCCCCAAGAATCAAGGCCTAATTTGTTTTAATTTACTTTTCTTCACAAGACAGCTATCAGTTCCTATTGCTGCATGCTGAAGTTCAAGTTTGGAGCTGATCGTTGTCTGCAGGAAGCAGTCCTGCAGCCTCTGCTTTGGAATGCTGCAGCTTCGTGTCAGTAAATAGTGCTTCAAGCCCCAGGGTGGGGCAGGTGGAGCCATCTGGGAGGAGGTTACCAGCTTTCACCAGTGGTCATTTGCAAAGGCACAGTCCCTTGCTTGTTTTGCCTGATTTCAGGAGATTTGTTTAAGAATCTGTGAATTACTGAAACCTAGGCTAGTTTTATCCCAAGACAGTGAACCCCAGTCTAAGACTGAGCAACATTGGGCTATAAGCACTCGGGTGCACAGGGGCTGAATGGTTCATTGGCTTTAGTCTGCAAATGCTTTGATAAGGGTATCATTCTGTACCACCACATTTACCTCCAAGTATCAGGCATGGGTGAGGAAGTGTTAGTATTGACTTTGAAAATTAAAGTTGCCTTGGGAGCGTATAATTCATTATTCATTTAGCACAGCGTAAAGAGAAGGCTGTCATCTTCTAGCACAAGCTAAATTAATGGTTTAAATTATTAGCATGTACACTGCTGTCTCTTCTAGCAAATATATTAGTGACTGTCATCTCTTTAAATATGAGTTGACATTTCTCTGCTTTTTCTTCAGTGGCTGAAAAACTGTATGGGGAAGTTTCTGTGTCTAAATTAAATATCTGGCTCCTCCTCCACTCAGAAAATCGTAACATTTAGATAAAGGTTTTTCCTGCACTAAAGCTCAGGAGTTTGATAAAACTGTTAGCTATCTGCATATACAGATTTCTGTGCAGGCTGATAGAGTGCAAGGAAACAGCTGAAGTATCTTACTGGCTTTATGACTTCACTTCTGATATTTCATCTCTTCCTTCATATGGTGTTGAGAGAGCTGTGTAGTTCCCAGCAACTCCTGCTCTCAAGCTGGGGCCCTACTGGTGCCCCTGGATCACTCATGTATGATACACTTGGAGAGAGAATGAGTCCAGGCAGGACTGCAGCAGTGCAGATGACACCAAGAAGGGAGAATGATATTTTCTCAGCTAATAGTATGTTTTGCCCATGTTATACATGCTCATAAATGGCAGAGTAGTCATCAGGTTGCTTTTCTCATGTGCACACAAAGCAATGCCATGTGTTTCAGGTCACACTGAGAAATAGTTTATGGACAAAAAAAATAATCATCTTCAGTAAAGCTGTAACTTTGACCTTGGAGGACTCCAAGATTGAATCTGATCAAGGAGTTATTTTGTAGGGTCCATACAGCAGCCACAAGGCTGCAGCAGGCTCATGGAGGCTGCTGACCTTTCTGAGTGACTGGGACCCTCACAGTGACTCTGAGCTTTGTTTCCTTTGTGTGTTCTAAGATTCCCCAGTGCATTGGTGATATGTGTTACCCTTTGAACGTTTTCATGGGCTTTGAATTACGTTTTTGTCTCAGCTCTTTTATAACCATACAGTTTAGGGAATAAAACAGACTTTTAGGTTTTCCAGACCGGGATGTTTTGTTACATAAGGGAGATGGGTACATAGACCAGATTCACACCTCCATCTTCAGTTCCAGAGCTGTGTGAGATTTTAAGCTTACAGTGCACCTGTTCTCTTTAAATTGCATTATTTAATAGCCATGATAAACACGTTTTAAGGATATGTTTTTAGAAAGAACTGCTGTCTTCTAATGTAAAAGAAATATAAAATGAAGTCTAATAGTTCATGTCTGCAATGATTTTCAGTTCTATCTCAGATGGCAAAACTCTATGAGCTTTAAAAATTATCATCGGTGTGAGAGTACATATGGCTGGGGAACCTTTGACAGATTTTCCCATCTAGAGTCTAGGGAATTACTTGGTTTTCTGTATGTTGATTGTAAATAAACTGAGAAACTGTAATGTACTGGTAAATTTCTCCAAACATTTTTGAATAATGCTGAAGTAGAGAATAAAATAGTGAGGCAGATGCCTACAAGAGAGCTGGAGAGGGACTTTCTACAAGGGCATGCAGTGACAGGACAAGGGGGAATGGCTTCAAATGAAAGAGTAGGCTTAGATTAGATAGTAGGACAAAATTCTTTACTGTGAGGGTGGTGAGGCACTGGCACAGGTTGCCCAGAGAAGATGTGAATGCCCCATCCCTGGAAGTGTTCAAGGCCAGGCTGGATGGGGCTTTTAGCAACCTGGTCTAGTGGAAGGTGTCCCTGCCCATGGCTGGGGATTGGAATGAGATGCTCTTTAAGGTCCCTTCCAACCCAAACCATTCTGTGATCTCACAAACCATGCAGGACTGATGACACTAAGTTGATATTCTTTCGAATCAAATGAGGGTAGGAAGACAAAAGAAAAAAATGGGTGTCATCATTCATAGGAGTCTTGCATGCTATGGCAATATCAGTTAGTTTGTTCCCCAAAAGTGGGGAAAAAGGTTACCTTTAGCCTAACTAACCACTGGAATATACAAGCAAGACTTGTGTGAGGAAGCTAAATGTTGATAAGGCAGTATGTCTAATTTGGGGAATTTGTGTACCAGCTATCTTACCCTCCCTAAGAAACTGACTGAAATCCATGATTAGGCAGAATCAAGGTCAAAAATGAGACTTGGATGGGGCAGAGGTGTGGCTGAGTTAGATTTATTCCTGCATTTCACTTCCTAAACTGCTCTTCCACAGGTATGGCCTGACTCCATTATGTAGACACTCACACAAGCCCCAGATACCTACAGTTGTCAGGGCAGAGCTGTTTTGCAAACACGTGATTTCAAAAGTCTGTTCTGAGGAGAGGCAGGGCAGGGCTTTTCTGTTGTGCTCATGATCGCAGTGGACAGAATCTCCTTTCCTTGGTGGCACAGGAGATGTTTGGAGAATACATTCTCCTTTGACAGGTCAAAAGTGCTGAAGTGTAACTGTTGTGGACTGCAGGGAGAACAAGAGGAAATTATGTTATTGGTACTGAATGTTTGCATTTGAGTAGAAGTATCCTTTCGCTACTGCTTCAACTAGATATATATTCCTTGTCTGCTGAGGTAGTTGCTATCAGTCACTCTGTAGGAGTTTTTAAGCATGTGGTGAAGCATTTTGCTTAATGAGGTCAACATCTTGATTTTTTTGATTCTAAGACCAAATAGAAGGAGGAAAACCAAACGAGTAGTCTAAATTGTTTGTAAAAGCAAGTGGAAGATGAAAGAGTCACAAGAACACTGTTTTGAAAATGAATTTGTAAGAATTAATTTTGTTTTCAGTACCTTCACCAAGCAGATTTTTATTGCTTTTCACACATCTTTCTCTTGCATAATGCCCACTGACATTTACCTCAGCCAGAATTTCTCCAAGGCTTTTGTAGCAAATAGCTTAAGGCTTCTGCATCAATAGCAGGCAGATCTAAATCTTGTACCTTTCTAGGGACTGGTAGCTGCTGGCACATGCATGATGTTAAAACCAGTTATCACTGAGGTCTGGTAGGTTTAAATATATATTTCTGAAGGTGCTTAGTAGGTTATTCAAAAAATATTGGCATAGCTTTCCACAAGGAAAAATGCAATAATAAGGATCAGAAAGTATAAACAAGAGATGCAGTTGCTGCTTTTTTGTCATACAGTGTTCCTCAAATGCAACCTGGGCCTGGTTCTAATGCCTCTTGATTCCTCCTAACTTTGAGGATCTGAAAGCTCAGAATAGCTTGAAGTCTGCAATGGGCTAACATCCTTTTGGATTAAATCTGGAGCAGGGAAAATGGACCATGCTACAGTAATGTATTTTGTTATTAATGCTCTCTAGGGATATTCTTATTTGATTAGGTACAGTTCAGAGACCATATTCAGTAATCACCTCTACTGAATAGTTTAGAGAGTCATTCATTATGCACTATTTCAGTCTAGATTAAAACACAGAAAGGTTATAGTTGGTGAAATATGTTTGCTATATCAAAACATTAAATTGCTGTTTTACTCGTGCAGATAGTTTCTTGGTTTGCTTCTAGGTAGGCTAGTGAGAAAGAGAAAACCACTTCAACTTGGCTGTTGAACTTGTTTGGGTCTGAAAAGAATCAAGTGCTGTTGAAACAAAAATGTATAGAAATTTTTGTAAAATAATTTGGGTGCTGTTAGCATTAAAATCTCCTAAGATTTGCAGAATGACTGTAAATTTATGCAAGCTCTTGAAACACAGAAGCTTTTAAATACACACATGTAGGTTACATTAGTATCAAATACCCTTGTCCTCATTTCAGCAGTTGACTATCTATGCTAGTAAGGACTGGATTGTCACAATCTAAAGATTTAAATATATCTTAAATTACTAGCCAACCAGCTTCTGTCAAACAGCAGTGTTAGTATGCACTGCATTTTCAAAAAATGTCATTAGAAAAATTTGAAGTGGTTAAATTGACGTTTTGATTTGCAGTACTTCGATTATAAACATCCAGTGTAACCTAGGTCCTTTTTATATTTCAAGACTTTTAACATTATGTTACATTAAACTGTTTATTGAAATAAAAGGTCTACATTTGTATAGCCCAGAAAAGAACTGCAAAGAGAGGCAAACTTCATGTTTGACCCACGGTCCTGTGGTGCCTGGGTTGATGTTCATCTGTGTGCTGTGAATTTTTACTGGAGGTTTCCTAGAGTTTTACCATTAGTGTATCTTCAGTAATTGCTAGTGTATTGTACAGCAGGAAGGAGCACTTTATCACCTGTTTACGACTTAGTTTTGCACAATGGTCTGCAAGAATGAAATGCATATTCATGACATGATTAGCTTGATTTTGCAAGGTTCCCTAATACTATGTGAAGGTGTGCAGACATCAGGTCAGCCTGCAGGGTAACAATCGGGAGGCCTGAAAGGTTGAAGCAGAAGCTGCTCTACTGGAATCGCTGGCTTTGTGTTCCTACTTTCACTCCTCATACCAGGTGTACATCTGTCTGTCAAACCAAGGCAGCATAGCCTGTTCAGTGTTGGAACTGCTGGTTGCTGCATTCAGTGATGAACCTGAAGGTACCGAGAGAGATTCCGTTTCAGAAGGCTTGGTTAAGTCTTGATCCTCTATCTTTGGTATTTTCCTCTGCTGACAAATGCACTGGATACTGTATGTCTGGTTGAAAAATATTCCCTCATGTTATATCCTATTTCTTTGCCCCACGCAGGTCTAAAAAAGACAAAGCTAAAGCAGGAGTTAAACCGGATGCTTCTGATCAAGAACCAGAGGGACTGACCCTCCTGGTGCCAGACATCCAAAAGACTGCAGAGATCGTTTATGCTGCAACCACCAGTCTGCGCCAAGCAAACCAAGGTGAAACAGAAACACTTCATAAGTACTGTATGCTGTTTATCTGTAATACAGTCATTTACAGATAACTTATAAATTAGCTTAAAAGCAAGACAAAACACTTCCCTCCTGTCCCCAGCCACTGACTGCATTTTCAAAGGTGGTAGGAACATTGTAGTAGTTTTAAATGTTTTGATCAGGAAACAGAATAATTCAAGTTAGAGTACACCTCACAGCTTCCAGCACAACTGTGTAGCACTTTTTTTATTATTATTTTTCTTGGCAGAAAACGACATACAGGACCTTTAGTAGTAAGACTTTTTCTGTTAAAACTAAATCTTATTACTTGGATTAACCATTAAGTAGATGAATGCAGAACAAAAATCTGAGACGTGGGTTGAACTCACAGATGTTCAAAAGACCATCTGGTTGTCTAGTAAAGAAGACTAAAGATTAAGTAGCTGAATGAGGGGAGTGCATTTTATAAAGGCATGTATAATCAGCCCCTGATTTTGGAGAGTCCAGGAATGCATGTGGGAATAGCCATCCACACAAGCATATGTCATACTTCCTGTTTTAAATTAAAAAAAGATAAAAGAAGCAATAAAAGAATATTCAAAGAAGCAGCAGCTGTCATGAATTATTTCTGAGCTGAGAATATGGTCTTTATTTACTCCAAACTGTTCAGATAATGAAATATACAGTAGTGAGAAAAAGAGATTCGTATATCCTGAGTGACACCCAGTTTTGAGATGTCTCTGCAAAAGAATGTAACCATAAAATGTCAACACTTGCTGTGCTTTTCTTGGAATTACATAGTTAACTACAAATAATCATCACATTTTATACAACAGAAAAGAAGATGGCTGAATACTCCAAAAAGGCTGCAGTGAAGCCCAAGCCTTTGTCTGTTTTACGGTCCCTTGAAGAGAAATATGTGGCGGTCATGAAAAAACTCCAGTTTGGTAGGTTGAGAAGTGTGAATGTTTGTGTTTTAGAAAGCAGACGCTGGAGAAATGTGTGTTCTGTTGAACAGAATCTCTTATTGTTTCAAAAGTTAACAACTCTCTTGCATACGTGACCACTGATAATTTGCACATAAGGAAACTATACATCTGTGTTTTCAGGTGACCAACTCCTGTGCTCTTTGAACTAATAAGAAATGTTTTAAGCATGCACTAGAGTAATTCAAGGAACCAGATGAATTCAATGAAGTGATGGTGTTTCTGTTTTCATTACAATAATGCTTTTTGTGAGTCTTTCAGTTCTCAAGTTACATTGAAATATTTGATTTTTTTTAAAGCTCATATATGTTAATGTAGCTTTTATTTTTTAAATAGAAAAGAATTCAAATCAAAATGCTTTTTTTAAATGAAACTTCAATGAATTTGATTGTGTCCTTTCATGAAGTGCAATATATTGCATTTGGAAAATGTGACAGGAATTGGTCCTTACTTTGGCCACAAAAGGAACGTGTTACAAAAAAAAAATTCATAAAAAACTAATAGTATCTTATCCAAAAAAGAGTTATAAAATTACTGCTTAAACATGTTCACTGAGTATTATTTGAGTTGCAGTGACAGCATTTGCAGTCATATTTCTTTGCTGTTGTATTTGTAAGAGATTTTCCTCACAAATGTTTGTGGAGTGTATGCCAAGAGTAGGAGTTAGGTTTGTAGGAAGTGGGAGCTTTTCCCTCTGGCAGCTGTGCTGCAGATTTTGTGTAGCAAGTGATTAAAGAAAACCAGCTCCACTGGAGTTTTTCATGGTTCTTCAATAACATGGCAACCAGTACATGAGTAAATACTGCTCGCACTTGGCTTCACACAGGTTCCACTATTAGCATTGTGATGCATTCGTAAGTATCCTCGTATTCCTGGTCTGGAATAGCTGGTAGATTTCCAAGTTGGGAGTGGTGTATATTTGACAAGTTGCATATGAAAGCTTGTAAATTAGCTGCAGAAATTATTTCAGCCCAGCACTGATAATGCTTTGGTTTCTGTGATCACTGTTAACTCACAAAACACGTATTTTTTTTCCATTAGTGTGATGCAAATTAAACTTTCCTGATTTTAACACTCATAATCTTTATCCAAGACTAATCCATTATAAACTTCACTCCTTTCCTGACACATTAAAATCTTTTTATCTTCTAGATACATTTGAAATGGTTTCCGAAGATGATGACGGCAAACTGGTTTTTAAAGTAAATTACCACTACATGTCTCAGGTAAAAAACGCGAGTGACGCCAACAGCGCCGCCAGGGCCCGGCGCCTGGCTCAGGAAGCCGTGACTCTTTCAACCTCACTGCCTCTCTCGTCCTCATCCAGCGTGTTCGTACGTTGTGATGAGGAGCGCCTCGACATCATGAAGGTAAAGAAGCAAAGCCGGTGTAGTTCTCTCTTAGCTTGGCACAGAAGTGTTTAGGGAGGTGCCTGAAATCCTAGGAAAAAACAGAAATATTTCATGTCTACTCTAACCGCTGTCCAGGCATTAATGTAATTAATGTAATCAAAATCAGTATTTGAGTCTGATTTCTCAGTAATTTGGCAGGAGCAGGGAAAATCCATCTGCCCCAGGAGTGCTCTCTTGGCCAAGGAGTCTTCACAGAACAAGGTTCATTCTTCTTCAGCTATTCCAAAGGGAAAAGTTTAGTTTAGTGGACTCCATTATGGTCCAAACGTCTTTGCATGTGACCATTGAAGCTGTAGGCAGTAGATGTGGAGAAGTACACACTGAGTGCCTCTGGACCTGGATTTTGAAAAAGCCAATCTATTTATAGCTTTCAGTAGGAAAAAGTTTCATCTCCTTCTGTCTTCCTTTCCATTTGTAATCTGGAGAAATGAATGCTCGCAGAGGGCTTCGCTTATCCACAGATTCAGAATGGACAGACTGACAGCCTGCGTATGATTATGATGTCTGATAATAATTCCTGCTACCTAGCATGTGGAAATAAAATGCTTCATACAACTTACAAAATTTCAACTGTGTGATAGATATAAGGTAGGGATTTTAATTTTTTTTTCCCCTCTTTTTAACACTGGTAGGTTCTCATTACTGGTCCTGCAGACACCCCGTACGCAAATGGTTGCTTTGAATTTGATGTATATTTCCCACAAGACTATCCTAATTCCCCTCCACTTGTGAATCTGGAAACAACTGGAGGCCACAGCGTGAGGTTTAATCCAAACCTCTACAATGATGGCAAGGTAGGTCAGCTGGGATCCTGTGTAAGATGTAACAAGGAAGTGAAACAGATGAAAGTTTTTTCCTCTTGTGATTGAATTATGGATCAGCCACTCCCTCATGTACAGGAGGAAGCTCTTTGGTTAATACTGGTCTTCAGATTGAAATGAAGAGGGATTTGCCAGTTTCAAGTGGGAATTACCCTCTTTCTAAATAGTCTTGGAGATTTTTGAAGATCCAGCCTTTATGAGCTGGATTGGGCCAAAAAAGCAAGTACTTTTGACTGAGAAAAGTGTTCTTTTCCACCACTTTTTGCTAAATGAACCAGTCAGAAGTCTGTTTTGGCTAGCTGAAATACCCTTTCCATGGACAAAGTATGTTTTTCCTATCAGCTGCAGCTGAAGGTTTGCTGAGTGCTTTATCTCCATTTTTCTTTGTCTAGTTTTAAGTCTTGGAAAATACTTGCCTCTAAGTTTCTTCTGTTTATTTTGTCTCTTTGTTTTCCCTGTCTTGGATTGTTCCATTTCACAATAAGATTCAAGAACACCATAAACTTCCCTAAAGTTTGGATCAGTCACAAAAGTTAAGGAATAATTCCAATTTCTTGATAGTCTGTGTGACAGAAACCACCTTTTACATGCTTAAGCAGAATGACTGTCTTTAAAACCCACAACTACAAGTTTTATAACAGTATTTAAAGCAGAAAGTAGAGAATCAGACAGTATTCATTTTTTTTTTTTTTTTTTTTTTGGAGCCACTAGAATCCATAGGTTTCCCGTGAGAAAAAGTAGTCTGCCTTGTCTTGTTTGTTTATTAACATGCTGTTCTTGCTTATCCACATCATTTTTATCTGTTTTCCTTTCAAAGTAGTTTCATAGTCTTAAGCTGTGCCAGGGGAGTTTTAGGTTGCACATTAGGAAGAATTTTTCCACAGAAAGGATGATTAGACATGGGAATGGGCTGCTCAGGGAGTTGGTGGAGGTGTTGAAAGGAAAGACTGGACCTGGCACTCAGTGCTATGGTCTGGTTGACATGGTGGTGTTCGGTCACAGGTTGGACTCGATCTCTGAGGTCTTTTCCAACCTCATTGGTTCTGTGATAGGAAACAACTTCATCTTTTAGAATGCTGCTGTAAAAAAGTTTGTCAAAAAATGAATGTAATGTCAACATTCTGTTCTATCCAAACAGAACAATTTTGTCGTAATAGTTGTCTGTGGTATTAATAATGTCACCTTTTCAGGTGTGCTTAAGCATACTTAACACATGGCATGGGAGGCCAGAAGAGAAATGGAATCCCCAAACATCAAGTTTTTTGCAGGTGAGCAATTTCTTCTTTCTCTTCAAATGTCATTTAGGAGTAGTGAGTTGTCTCTTGCTCCTAAGGATTCCTTTTCTAGAACATTTAAACCAGAATTATCTTCTTCAAATAAGGATAAATAAGACAAAAGTCCAGAAAACGTCCTTGGAGCTCTAGAAAAGGAACACTGCTGAGGAGACAGGTTCTTCAAAGTGCTCTCTCCAATGAGTATTTCTGTTGGACTGGTCTTGAAGAGTGGCTGTTCATGTGTGCAGCTCATTCCTGCACCAACTCTGCTCAGATGATTTCAAATAGTTTCTTCTATTTTTAAATAGAAAAAAAAAAGGAGGGACTGGGAGATGACATCATCTCATGGAATTATCACAAACTTTTTATGGTGAAGACAAAAGAGGCTCCACATTGTGAGAGATGAGTAAGTGAAGTATATTAGTGCAGACTGTAACCTTCTTCCTCCTAAGTGTACGGGTGAGCTGAATAGAGGAATAAAAATGAAGGGAAGGAAAGTGTAGGTATGCTGTGTTCAAGAACAATTAGTGTTACATTAGAGCAGAATTTATTAGGGCATACAGTCCTTACAATTTTCAGCTTTATTTTGCAGACATGCACTGACTCATAAGCAAAGACATTAAGTAAAAGTAAAGCCTGTAATGGCTTCTTTCCTATGGCAGTTACTGAATTTATTCCGAGTTTGGAGTAATTACTATGTAGCACAAGGTGCAATTTCTATTCCAAATCCTAGAAGACTGCACTGCTTCAGCATAATACAATTACTGCCTTCAGCTGAACCGATTTCAGCTTGTTCAGGATTTGGCCTTGGAGAGCAGATTTATCAGTCTCCTAGAAGTTCAAGAATGGTCTATTCCAGTGTGTGGAAGTCAGGCAAGAGAGGCAGAGGGCCAGCATAGGTGAACAAGAACTCTTGCCTAAGCTCAGCTGCAAAAAGAAGCAAGAGAGGGTGGAAAGAGGGGATGGGCTATTAGTGTGAAATAAAAGGACATTGACCAAACATTCAGGAGAGAAATTAGGGAAGCTAAAGCTCAGATGGCATTGAAGACATTGAGGGTTATAAAGACGAACATGAAAAGCTTTTCCTAACTCTGCTGGCAGCAAGAGAGCACATTTTCCTTAGGCTTTCCAGCTGCTCAGTGGGGCAGGAAACCTATTGACAAGGGCATGGAAAAGGCAGAGGTCATCTCTGCCTCACTCTTAGGGGTAAGGTTTGCCTGAGCCGTCATTAGGGAGGTCTGTGAGAATGAGGAATCACCCACAGTAGAGGAAACAGTGTTGAAGCTTCTTGGACCCACACGTTGATGGCTCCCTCAGACCCCATGAATCCAGGGGAGCTGAGGGAGCCAACTGATATCACTGCAAAGCCATTAGCTCTCATCTTTGAAAGGCAGAACAATCAAGGGAGCTTCCTGGCAAATCTCACACTCAGCTTCAAGATCAGCAAGAGAGAGGATCACATTGGGATAGGTATCCAAGACTTCTTCACTGAGTGCAACTCTCCCAGGATCCAACTTCTTAATCAAGAGATGAACTGCAGTTTTGGACTTCAGCTGTAAAACCAGTGTAGCAAGTTGCAAGTATTTAGGAAGTCTTATTTTCACTAAAATCCTTTTTCTTACATTAAAACGTTCGATTTGATTGTTAGAAATCACATGCAGTGTAGAAGTTTATAATTTAAAACTTTTTTTTAGTGTTTCATTTTAAGAATAGTAAGAAAACTATTGGAAAAAGTCCCATCCCCATCATATTGGGAGGAAAATACAACTATTAAATGGAAAACAGCTGTATGACTAAATAAACTGCTTGGAAAGAATTAAGCACTACATGTTTTTTCTGGCTCAGAGATTGAACTATTGTCAGACCACCCAAAATACTTCAGAAATTAATTTTTATTGCCCAGCGAAACTGGAAGATCAGTTTACAGTTTCTCATTCATTACAATTGTAATTCAAAGTATCAACTGCTTATTCAGGCCCAGGAAGTACAATGCTGCAGTGTCAAATTTCTCTACCATAGCTACTTAAAAAAAAAGATAGATATGTAAAATAAAAAATTTTTAAAAAGCAAAAGCCTGTTGTTCCAGACACACATAAAAGCCACAGAGATCGCCAAAACACCTTTCACACCCAAAGCCTTGGCCCTGAAGTCACTCTACTGTGACTTAGCACATCTGCATTAATATTCTGCCTTTTTTGGTATCTAAGTGTCCGTTTGCTCGATGGAACCTCATTTGTGAGGCACATTCCATATATTTTAATGCATTTACCTACATTTTAAGGTTTAACACTAAATAACCGTGGCTGCTTCTAGTTGAGTGCAGGGCAGGTACAGGAGCCTGTGATGGTGCACACAGTACCAGCAGCTGCCTGGAGCAGTGCCTGAGAAACAGAAAACCTTGTTTAATTTTCCTTCTCAGCCCAACAAGGGATGCTGGTTCACATCTCCCACTGCACAGCTACGTGTCCAATCCATCAGGATAAAGACTTGGCTGCCCTAGACTGCAGCTGTAATGGAAGCACAGCTACTACATGAGGACAAAGTGCCACGGCACCTAAAGGAGTGAGGGTGTGTTCCTGTGAGGTGCTGCTGGGACTGAAGGTAACCTGTGTCATTCAGCTGGCTCTTGGACTGCTGCTTTGATACAAGTTACTGATCCGGCGTTGTGTCTGTCTGGACACATCACGGAGAATATGGGAAGCTGAAACACTCCTGTGCTGGCTTTGCTGCAGGAGAAACTCCAGGAGAATGTCACTCTTGAGCACAGAGCACAGCTGTGGTTGTCAGGGCAGTGCCTGTGGAAGAGTCAGAGTTTGAATTGCTGCTGACATGGCATCTGTCGGATGTAAGTTGTACATTCTCCATCCACCAAGAAAAAGGAGGTGTCTTCCATATCCAAATTCACAAACTGGGTTGCTAAATTAGGGAATGTTTTAAAGCTCTACGTTGTACCTAGACTGGGAGGAGAGTCAGTTCCAGAAACAGCTGCCCTGACATGTGGGTATCTTACACCTAAGTATGCCCAGTGCTGGAAATGCCATTCCTATGTCTGTAACGAATCATCAGCTTTTCACTAATTGAGGAAATGTAAGTGTTCAAATAACCTTTGTTGAATTCTTTACAGTTCTGGAAGTTTGTGTCACAGAACTGTAATCCCTAAAATTTTTGCTGGTGCATTTGGTCCTAAGTACATATGAAAAACTTCTTACATAAAGAAGAAACTGGTTTCTTCACTTAGTAAAAAAAAACCAAGTTGACAGGGACAAACATTTTAATACTGGAAAAACTAGCAAGCCATCAAATCATGAATATGCTTTACATCTACATTTGGATACCTAAGAGCCCTGTGTATCTATTTAATTCTTTGGGTTTTATTAGGAATAGCTGAGTATATAGTTAAATGCCTTGAATTTATGTAAGCATCTCTTCCCACATGTGCTGGATAGTAAAATTGAAAGGAGGAAAATTGTTATTTCCTAATTACTGAATAGTTGGTGCTTTGTTGATACAGTACTGAAAACACTTTTTCCCTTATCTTAAGAGAAATACTGAGATTTTGTTTTATTGGCATATGACACAGTATTGTTTACAAAATCTGAAATGAAAGGGCTAAGAACATTAATTTGAAAGAAAAAATGAGAGACAATGTAGATCACTATTAATTTCAGTGATTCACCTCGCTTTTCACCTCCTTTGTTTGTTTTCCATCTAGTTCAGAACTAGAAGAATTAGTAAGCTCTTCCACAGGGAAAAGATCAGAATTGTTGACTAAGAACTTGACACTTTCTTTCACAAAAGGGTGCAATCAGACATTTCTTCCTTTAAATAATTCCTTTTACTTACATCTGTATGTTTGTTTTGCAGGGTTTTAATTTACATTTGTCATTTTCTCAGTGTTTGAGCTAAATCCGCAGCCACAGGAGTCGGTGGTTTTTATGTGTAGTGACAGTTTAGGTTGGAAAGCGTGGACGTTCCCTACTTGCACGTAGCCTGTGTCACAAATGAGAGTACTTTGCTATGGAAGTGGTTTTGCTTGTAAGGTGAGCAGAGCTGTGTAAATTTGTAAGAATACTTCAGTAGCACAATTTTAATACTTGGTTTCTTCTCTTAACAGGTGTTAGTGTCTGTCCAGTCCCTAATACTGGTGGCAGAACCATATTTCAATGAACCAGGTTACGAACGATCACGAGGTACTCCGAGTGGTACCCAGAGCTCCAGAGAATATGATGGAAATATCCGACAGGCAACAGTCAAGTGGGCAATGCTTGAACAAATGCGAAATCCATCACCCTGTTTTAAGGAGGTAGGTTTTGTGAAAGGCAATTATTTCTCTTTTTGAGCTTTAAGAATAATGCAAATATTTGGTACGATCATGCATGAGATGTCTGTTTTAACCTGGGGCAACTGACTCAAGAGACTGCAGTGAATAAGGACGCACCAAACTTCACAGATTCTTTTCTGGGAAACAGGAATGCGTGCAAAATGGGACTGACCTGAATGGGATATTGGTGCACAGTTGGATAAAACATGGTTCCATCAACTCAGCTCACTCTTACTACTGAGCAGTACCTTCTACATTGCCTGTAACACCTGCTGATCAGCCCTACAAAGGGGCACTCTGTGCTCTGTACTCTGCATAAATAACAGGCAGTATTTTTCCAAGGATCATGAATTTGAAGCAAATACTAAGAAACACTTCAGATACACCAAGACAATGCAAATTGGAAAAATACCTTAAAAGAAATTTCACAAAGCATCTGCACTAGAAACCTGTGCCTTTGGAAACAACTGTCTTGATGCTGCTAAAGCAATGCTAACCTTCATGCATTTGTGCTGTCTTAAAAAAAATTACTGTAATAAATCAAATTGCTTAATTTGTTTATATTCCTGGAAATAGACTAAAACTCACCTGGAGCATCATAGAAGAATTTAGTTATTAGGGACTTCTCTCAGTGTCTGTAGTCCAATTCCTTTCCCAAAGCAGATGAGTTAGATCTCAGGGACTTGGACATACACAGCAAAGAGTTCAAGGAAAAAAGAGCTGAAAAAACACTAAGAGAATCTGTATGAATATTAATGCAAAATGTTTGGTCAAACCTGAGTCATCTCACAGTATTACCAGTGAGTATTTCCAGAAAAACACATTTTGCTCTGAACTACTACAGATGTTGCCAGTGTTGAAGTGTGGAACCATCTGGCAGTATCACCTATGCTTTCCATTGTCTGCATAATAAAATGTTGAAAAAGCCTAATTATTTTAGGATTATGCACATTGCTAGGTGTGGCATCTGAGATGTTGGTCTCCCATCCCTTCCTTTATGTCATAAAAAACACCTTTTGGAATACAAAACCTTTTTTCATTAAAATTACTGTGTCTTGTGGAATAGGAAGATACTGACACTTCATCTGCACTACAAGTGTTAGATATTTTTATCCACATGCAGGTGAAAAAGGATGTGCAGTGTAAGTAGGGGTGTTGAATTAATGAAATAAAACCTGGTGGTGGTTCAGAATTACCTCTTAAATGTTCTACTCAGTAAGTTAGAAGACCATGATAATGATAATATCCGGGCACATAATCCAATACCCTCTGCTAATAGGTCTTTTTCTTCTAGCTAATGTAATGGTTTCACTTTGGCAAAAGGCATTCTCAAACTGCAGTAAGATTAAATTAATTGAATATATAAGAAGCAGTGGACTCCCTGACAGTAATGCTCCATGTTTCTTCTCACATGTACAGAAATGAAGGATATGCAATATTACTCCATTTGGTAACTGAACCCCGGGTTATTGTTACTGCACTTTCCTTCCAGAGTCTCAGCAATCATGTGCTTACTCTGCAGCTCAGCTTTCATACTGCTGGTATGAAGAAGGCAGCTTTGGAACAATGATTCCATCTGCTGCCCCATCCTAATGGAAATGCATCTCTCAGATTATTTGAGCACTTTTTTGGGAGATTCACTTTTTATTAAGACCTCTAGGTTTTTTGTAGGGTCATCTTAGAAACCTTAACAGAGATGACCAATTCAGTAACATAAATGCAAAGTCATCCTGAAGACTGAGGTCTAAGAATGGAGATGCTGAGATCTGTTGTCTTCAAAAATCTGAGCTGTCTTGTCTTTTTGTCTTAAATGACAGGTAGGCTCAGGAGACCTAACTGCCAGTCTTTGGGAGTTTTTCCAAGCTCCATTGTGGATTTAAGGAATGTATCCAGAATTGAAGTCAATTACACTTTCAATATGCAGTTTCTCTTTAGACAGATAGCTATTTTCTCTAACCTCCAGAGGGAAAAATTATTTTTCCTATTATGTTGCAATATGGCCAAGAACTCTCAGTGCTCAATAAAATTTCTTTGGTTTTATTGTTTCTTTCACCATTCAGAGTTCTAGAAAACTGTTTAAGACAAAGCCAGTACCAAGTAGAGTTTCACAACTTCGTATGAGTGTTGATTGGTTGGATTTTTTAAACTCAAATATGTACTTCAATACCAAAATTACTCCCATCCAAACAGTGGGCAGTTCAGCTACTATGGCCTCAGAATTCCAGTGTTCCCAAAGGTGCTGCCTCTGCTTAGGGCAAAGTGGTTGCATCCCTTCTGAAGCAGCTGCTATGATCCTTCTCTCTGCAGAGGCGCGTAACGTTCCTGTGCTCATGCTGCTGACAGTGTTTCTGCTCATCTGTTTTCTGTTCAGGCAGCCCATGGTCAGTTGCAGGGGAGGATGTGGTGCTTCTGCTTACGCTGTGCTTCTCTAGCAAAACAGGGCAGTGACAGAAACAATGAAAGCCTCAGCACTGCATCTGTGCAGCTCTGCTCCTGTGTGAGCGTCCACATGTTGTGCCTGCGTAGGACGTTCAGCTTTGAACTGCAGAATGTGAGCAGCATTCTGCTCTCCCTTTTGCTTTTGCTCTCTGTGTTTCTGGCACTCGCTTACCCTGCAACCAGGTAACACAAGTGACTGCTGAAATGGCAAACAGTGGATTCCTGCAGATTGGAACAGATATCCAGACCAACAAACTGCCCAAAACAGCATCAGCTGAATTCAGAACAGGTTCCTCAGGGCTTTTTCCAGTTGGATTTTGGAAACCTCTGAGGACAGAAATTCCAGTTTTATCTACAACCTGGTTCAATTCTGAAATTACCTTCATAATGATTATTTTTTCTTTATCTTCAGTTAGACCCACAGAGATTTTGAAAATTTGGTATTGTTAAAGTATATGGTTCTTCCATCCCTGTTACATTGGGAATGTTTTCTTTCAGGTCATCCACAAACACTTCTACTTGAAAAGAGTGGAGATCATGGCTCAGTGTGAGGAGTGGATAGCAGACATACAGCAGTACAGCAGTGACAAACGGGTAGGCAGGACTATGTCCCATCATGCAGCAGCTCTGAAGGTGAGACGTTTGTAACAAATCTAAGTTTCCCAGTTGTCAAGGGATGAAATGTATGTGCACTCCACTTCCTCAGTATTTGTACTACAAGTTGGATTTTCCTTTAGCACCTGTCCTGCTTATTTTTTCTATCAATATTTGTATAGGATACAGTGACCCCGAGATGAGTTCAGTTGGTTGGAGCATGGTGCTGGTAACACCAGGGTTGTGGGTTTGATCCCCTACGGGCCATTCACTTCAGAGCTGGATTTGATGATCCTTGTGGGTCCCTTCCAACTGAGAATATTCTGTGATAACAGAGAGGGTTTTTTGTTCACTCTAAGATGGGTGGGGGTTAATGATAAAGTCATATTATAGCTAATTCCTTGCCAGAAAACAAGCTCTTAGAGCAGACCAGCAGTTAATAAACTGTGGTCCATTACAATCAGTTTTACCCTGTGTTAACTTTAATCAAGTTCTAACTATTATAAATGTTTTCTGCCTTCCTAACCAAGTATTATCATTTGTGTATTTTGTGACCACACAGACAACAGGTCTATATTGTTCTTAATATTTTTTTCTTCCCCTGAGATGTAACCCCCAAATTTTTAAAGGCTTTTTTTTTCTATTGCCAGACTTCCCTTCTTTCAGTGTGACTGGTCTTCAAAAAGAAGTTACTGTGATCAGTATACAATCTCTGCATATCTGTCTCTGTGACAGGTCTCATCCTGAATTCTTTATAAACTTGGTTTGACTGTATGACCTACCAAGTCCAAGCCAGTTTCTGCTGTGATCCCTAAACACAGAAATGACTCAACTGCAAGACCAATGGTGTAGCGTTTATAGCGATGCACTTGTTGGCTGCAGTTCTGTTAACCGCCTTTAATTTGTCCCCAGCAGCACTTGCTAATTATTCTGTCACTAAAAGGAAAGTACCAGTCCTTAAATACAGGGGAGAAGTTGATCCAGACATTGAAATAGTCAATTTAAGCCTTTTCTACCTACTCCTCTTTTGCCTTGTAGTGTCTAACCTTGTGAAAAGTATGGTTTTAACTGTGGCCTTCCATGCTGACTTGTTTTTGTATGTCCAGCGTCATACAGCTCAGTTGCGGGAAGAACTTCTAAAACTTCCCTGTCCTGAAGGATTGGATCCAGACACTGATGACGCCACAGAAAAATGCAGTGCCACAACAAGCTCAGAAGAGACCATGTTGCACGACCAGGTTAAACCCAGCAGCAGTAAAGATGTCCCCACTGATTTCAAGTCATGAGTTGCATTGACATGGACTTTGTAGACACAACGGCTTTGAAGCACAAGCCAAATATGTCAATATTTGTATGTAAGAAGTTAATTATGTAATAGGTAATGAAATTGAAACTATACTATGCCCTTAAGGATATACAGTTTAATTAAAAATGATCTTTTATTTACCTGTACAAGAGTGTAAACTTTTTTGTGCTTTTATTTTTCAATTGTGAGAACCACTGATTGGTATGTTTAAAAAGTTATGTATACAAAAAATGGATAAATCACTGATATATAAGGGAAACTACCTTAGGAAAGAATGTTTACTGAATGTTTATTATTTTTTTTTTACTTGTAGAGTGAGGGCGGTTGTAACAAAGAATATATATTGGTCATTCTTACAGCTACTATTTAAAGTCAGAAAATTTTCACTGAATTTGATAGATTTTACGTTTGGCCATATATTCATGCTCATATTTGATTCTAAAGAAAACCTCCTGTATACTTCAATAAACGTTAAATGGACATGATCCCTCTTTTATGATTTACTGGTACATTTTTTAAATAAACTGCCATAAAATACGTTCTAGCTGAAGACTTGCACTTGTATGACTGAATTCATTACAGTCAACATACTTAATTTTATGCTTGCTAAATCTAACATGCAAATGAAATAAATGCACATGGTTTTTACCTCATGCCAAAATTTGGACTTCTGAATTAGTTGAGTTTTTTTGGCTATTTTATGTAAACTTACAGTATTCTAAATTTCTTAAGGGCTATTCTGGAACAAAGTCTTCACTGTATTGAAATGTCTGATTTTTACGTACTCAGCTGTACTCTCACGTACTGACACACCACACAGGACTCTGATGTTCTGTATAGAACTGTGTAGACTTATTTCCAGTTTTATACTTGCAGCCACAGATCCCTAACTAAAAGGGTAAGGAGTTTACTTGATTTAATAATCAAGTCTCACTTTTAACATAACATGCATTGCTATCATTGTTATTCATTTTTGAGCAGTCCTTGAAGGACTAAACAGTTAATACTGATATTACCTCAGACTAATGATCTGTTGTATGATAAATACTATAAATCAGGCAAAACCGAAAGGTTTTTTTGTTTTCTATTTGTTCTTTGTTTATAAGTATCACTCTGGAATTTTTTTCACTTTTTGTTTTACAATGTATTATTTCTAATCATTAAAAATGGCACCAACTGAGGTTGTGTTCTTATGCTGATGGTTAACAGTTAGTTCTGGTAGTCCTGACTGATGAACAGTTTTTGTATTCTACTGATCTGTTGTGTTAATCCAAGGCCTGTTCTGATTGTACATACCTCTCAAAATACCAACTTGGCTACATCTGTGTAACTTCAGGTGTCCTTAGTCAAAGAGCAAAACAAGCAGCCCTGTGCCAGAACTGCTGGTAAATACATGAAACAAAGAGCTTATGCCACATAGTCCAAGTGTTAGAACTTCATCAGTGTTGAAACAGCACTGCATTTTTCCAGATGGGTATTTACTTACCTTCTATTACTGTACAAAATGACTGTGATACTCCTGTAAAGGCTCCAAAAGCAAAATTACCCACTGACTTCCAATTTATATTTGTTAGGAGTTTCCATTAGAGCTCTTCATTTATTGCTTGAACTGTCTGCCTACAGGAGCACAGTCTTTTTATAAAATCCTGGCACGTGTACCAAAACCAAATGTATTGACTCTGAAGATCCTCTTTAAGCGTGAAGACTTTTTTCTTTACCATTAAAACACAAGACTGAAACAAAAAGTACCCATCTTGCATTGATTTGACATGAGGAAGGTGGTTAACATGATTGTACCTTTATCTCTGGTGTGTATTTACGGTTTCATAGCAATGCTAATGTGAAGTCACTGCTGCTTAATTAAGCAGATGTAAACAGCTGCATGGGATATTAAACTTTAATTTGCATCTACATACCAATTATCCTTTTTTTGCTCTAACATGAGCTAGAATGGTATTGTACCAAATTAATGCAGAGATTCAATCCTTAATAATTTGCAACTGTGTTACAGTCTAGTAAGTAAACTGAACTTGGCAACAAATACAAAATACACGTTTTCAGGTTTTTAAATACACGAGGTAGCTATGCTACTTGGCAGTAACATCACAGTAAATCCTATGAGGTAGTAGACTCATTTTCACCATTTCATGAAAGTGAATAGAAACCTGTGCAGATGACAGTTTCTAACCATCCATTTAAGTCCTGTGTTTTTAACTGTTAAGCTGATTTTGTAGAAAATGTTTTAAAAATTAACAGAAGTTATTTTCGAAAGTGCAAAGGGCAGCAAGGTGCTAGTTAGATCATTATGGAATTTTACTCCATGTTTTTTGGTGCTGCCTTTGGCCCAGGATTGACTGTTGACACTACAGTTGTGCAGTGTAGTGTGGGATGTTACCAGCCATTGGAATTGCTGTAGCCACTCTGCCAGAGGAGGAGTGCACCACAGAGTAATAAGGCAGGAGTGTTTCCTGGTGCTTCACAGACAACACTGCCAAGCTTTTCTGACTGGTGCAACTGCAGTGTCTACAGAAGAGGAAACAGCCTGGCAATCGAGGAGGCCTTGTGCTCCATGAGAACAAAGCCCTTGTTCCACTGATTGCTGCACATGAACAACTGTTCTGTTCTGCAGCACTCTCCATGTACAGACAGGAATGATGGTACCGCTGCAGGATTTGATGGTTTCCTCCAGAATTTCCTCCCAGTAAAAGATATGTATAAATGTACAGATTAGTGGTCCTCTGTAATTCTACCACTCCCATACAGGAAAAAAACAAATATGACAATCTAGAAAAAAAAGAAAAAATAAAACAAGAAAATTTGAAACATGAGAAAGCTGTAAACATCTTCCAAGTTTCACTCCAGTAGTTACATGTTGAATGTTTAGGTAAAAGTAGAATAAAATATGTGTGACTATAGACCGACTGGATCTGCAGTGACCTGTGTGGCCGTGTTGGTTGGGCTTTATTACTGTTTTTCTTCTGTAAATCTTTTATATAAGCTCAAGGTAGATACTGTGCACCTCTGCCAGCCAGGTGAGGAGCCTCTACTGCAGCCACAGGTAAAATCATGCTGACACAGGTAAGGCAGTGGGCTGCTGATCGCTGCTAGAGAGCTTCAGTGTGCATGTGCCAGTGCTGTGCTTGGATGGTTTGTTTAGCAGCAGTGGAGTTCTTTGCTTGGAAAAAAAAAAAAAAGAGAAAGCTCCCATGTAACACAGGAAATGTATTATACTGCTTTTGATGGCTCTATCAAATAGGGCATTCAGTTTCTGGCAGGATCATGTTGCTAAGAAAACATTACTACAAAATGGTCTTTTTTTTTCCAGCCATGTCATCCATTACTTTTCTTCTCCAAAATGTTTCTGGTGGCACTTTAAGAAATGTTCTGTTTTACATCTTGAGGAAACAACTTGATAAGCAAACAGCCATATTACTGATTTATTTAGTATACGCATAAATACCTGAACACAAACCCAGCTGACCTACGTTTAAGCCAAGAATATATTATGTTATTCTGATCCCTGTGAAGGAGAATTATTTAGGCTTAGACTTTTAGTTGGAGTTCCTCAGGCATGTCTTCATTTTATAACTCCATGCTGCCTTTGTATTAGTGTGATTTAAAAGGGTTTCCTTTTTTATTTCTTCAGAAACCAGTCACCACCACCAAGTGGACTCACCTCTTTGGAATGTCAGCTCTCTGTACAGAAAACAGAAATTAAAAGCATTTTTCAAAGTAAAGGAGACAGATTTTTATCTGTCTTGCCATACAAGTACAAGGTGCAGAAGGTATTTCATATCTGTTTCTCAGGTTTTTTTACCACCACACATACATATCTATCTATGTATAAATGCATCTGGTCTGGCAGTTACTTGTCTTGAAAAAGTTTCCTTAGCTTTATTTTCCCTCTCCTTTTCCACAGAGAGTGACAGCATCAGTAGGAACATCAGTAGGAACTGAGCATTTATATCACAGCAATGAGCATTCTGAAATACACTGGGCTGAGTGGAGGTAAAAGTAAGCTCCACAATTACTAAAATGAATCACAGGTAAAAACATTTTAATTCTCCAGAAATTTGGTTGTTGCCATTGTTTTATTCTCCTAAACCATGAATGCAGAAAATACATTATCTAGCCATTGAGTTACACTAGCAGAGCTCCCAAATAATCTCACCACTGCCTCTGATTAATAAAGGCTCAGAGAACAAATCCCAAACCACAATTCTCTGTCTTGATTGAGAGAGTTCTGCATATTGTGACCTGTCATCTCTGCAGGCTGCAGTCTCTTCTGTGGTCTTCTTGACTCAGACCTGAAGTTTTGGCTCTTAAAAAATAACCTGGTCCACTCGGTTCTCCAGGTGTATTAATACAACTTTGCATTAAGAGTGCCTATATTATCTGTATTATTTAACAATACAATATCATCTTCAAATGCTAGAGCTGGGAACATTTCTGTAATCCACACAGCAAAATTTTGTATTTAAGATTGTTTAGTCGAAAGTCCAGAAAGAAGAGAAGTGGGTTCCTTGTCAGTCAGAGACCATGCAGGGCATCTAACAGCCCTGCTTCTGATGGGAACCAGTGCAAGCAGAGCCCTAAGAAAATCTGGGAATAAGAAAAGGCATGTTATTGCCACCCTCAAAGACATTTAGGAATGAGGCAACTATGGTGAGGCTTGCACAGGAACAGAATTTGTTAAACCACAAGAGTAATGTCCAAAATTATACTTAAACCAAGTAGGGATGTGTATTTGCAAAAATAACAAGCAGGCTGATCTACTGAGGTATTAGAGCAATGAGTCAGATGTGGTTTTCACGAGGAACATGCTTCTCAAACATACCATGTCTCACTGCATTTAAAAACCTGCAGACACTTTCCTGTTGCCACTGTTGGGCTCCAGGCTCAGCTTAACCACTTACTGCATTCTCCACTAGATTTTTTTGTCCTGCACCTCCATTCATTTTCCTCTTCCTCACCTATCAGCCCACATCTACAGGCATGCACAAAGCCTTCAGTAGTTCATAAACTCTTTGCATAAAGCTCTGTGAGTAGAAAATGACCACATTCTGGTCACTGATAACAAACATATGAACACATATTAAAAAAATAGTAAGACCCACAAACTGGAAAATGAAAGCAAACTAAAAAATCTCATTGTAAAAAAATTCAGATTGCCATCTGGAAAGACTGTGTGTTGCTTCATTAAGGATTTTCTTATTTACTAGGAGAGCAAATGGGAAAAGAAAAACTTGGGGGGGAGTTTCCATCTTTTCTGTTTTCATTGAGATACACAATCATTAAGATCACAAGCATGTGATTCAGAAGCAGAATACCAACAGAAAATGTCTTGCAGTCTACTCCTAAGCAGTGGCTTGGGTGTGTCCAGAAGTCCTGTTCTCTCACCTTGAAATTCTACGTTTTCAGCCACAGAAAACCTTTGCCCATACCTAAATTAGGAATAAGCACATCAGTCCAAAAACTTCCAGAACTTTTCCAGTCAAAATGTCTTCGTTTATTCCAGAGTTTTCAATAATAAACTTCTTTCTACAAGTCTTTTAAGCAGCTCGTAAGAAGGTGACCTAACTGGATTCTGGTGCAGCACAATTCTAAGCCTGCACTATGACAGCAACTCTTTAACACTGCAGGAGGGGTACCAGTGGGTAATTCAGGGTTAATTCAGGCTGTAACAAGGCCACCATTATCACATATGTATAACCAGCCCAGGCAAGCACCAGCATTCTCACATTAGGGAATCCAGGGTGCCAGATCCCCGTGCACAATGGCTGGGAATGGTCTGCAGGATGCGAGTCCCTGCCTCCATCCTGGCTATAGCTACAGTTCAGGCTGTCCTGAAAACCTTGCAGCTGTTTGCTGGCAATATACTGTGGCAGTGATTCAAGAGGCAATGGAGGTGACATCAAAACCTAACAGCCAGCAGCAGGATTGTGGGAAAGGAAATTACATGCTTGCCAACAGGACCCATTTTCTCAGCTACCAAATAGTCACTCTGCGAATCTCAACTGTATTTTGAGGCAGTTTCAACCAGAGAAACTTGATGTGATCGATAAAATTCACAGGGGCTGGCCTCCAGCAAAGCAGCAGTCACAAGAGAAATCATGCGACCATCTGGCTGGCTGAATTTTACCATAGCATGTGGGATTCTGGATATGTCCCAGAGCATTGCAGAAACCTTAGACTAGGGAAAAAAAATCAGATTCAATTCAACACATCTCCCAGTTGCCTCATGGTCACTAAAGGCAACAGTGTGCAGACTTGTCACACAGACACTGAAACACTGCTCCAGTACAGGTCCCTGGGAGATTTCAGCAACATGAAGGGTCTAGTAGAGACCACCTGAGCCATCTGACAGAACAGGGAAAACAAGGTGGAAATTACATCCAACTATTGATTTAGCTCCATACAAATTTCACTTAGTTAAGAAAAACAAGCAACACTACAAATGTACACTACGTACACTCAGACTCAAACAAATGCTGTTGATGAGAGTAAACGGTGACTGAAGCAAAGGTACGCCAAAGAACAAAATATCCTTTTGTATCTGCACTGCCTACTGATGTGTTAAACCTCCTTTCACTCTTTTCTAGCTCTCCCTGCAAGGAAATCATTCATGTTAGAAAACAAATAGCCAGATGCACAAACAACACACAGCAGGGAACTGAACATCAATAACTTGTATCGGAGGGAAAGCCAAGCCATTTGAACAAAAAACAGGAGAACAACAGTTCATGGTTCCTGACAAACAACTGCGTAAGTCAGGAAAGACAGTTCTGACTTGAAGAGCTCTCAAGAGCCTGTATTGGTAGCAGAAATCGATGAGGGACAGTGCTGCAACTTCTAGATTGCATATAGAGAACTGCAGTAGAATGCTAAATTCAGTGTATGCCTAATGGAAGATTTGGATTAATCATCTGAATAAAAATAACACAGTTAAAATGCTTGTTGTGATACTGCTGTCTTCCTGACAGTGTTAGTATGACTTGTGTATTTTTAATCACTACCTTAAATCCATTTTTGCTTTACTTGCAAATGCATTTTCATGCCAGAACCCAACAGCACATTGTTTTCCATTGCCAAGCGTGCCCTCAAAGACAGTTGTCCAGTCAACGTCACTAAGGACAAGCCATGAATGTAAATTCATCCAGTTTTCATTTTTCCCTGATAGTTCATTTTACACATTTCAACACACTGAAAGGCACCAAGGCTCCACTGAGGCAGCAGAACAGTGCTCAGTGCCCAGCATCCATCACAGCCTGGGATTAAGTGTCCAAAAGCGAAGTGTAGTTGATCTATCATACAGAAATTATTCTCTATTCATTCTCAAATATTACATCTTGTGGCTGATGCAAAGTCTCCATGCAGATTAAATTGCCAGCAGGGTTCACCTCAACCTCTGCCTTCTTTTTAGCAGAGTGATTTTGTTCCATATGGCCCCTGGAAAAAAAAAATGCCACTATTTACGTTTTTCCTGAATTTAAGTCTTTCCATAGTTGAACAGCTTTTGCCTTAATGGCCTTTGGGTTTTAGTTCAGTTAACATACACAAAGAAAATATTTCAGAGCTCTTATTCAGCATCATCTCCTCATCTTAGTTTAGGCTTTGGTGTATTATTGGTTATTTATATGACATTTAAGGAAAATACAGCTCTGTATGAAGCTAAAGGAAATGTTTCAAGTGTCATTTTAAGACATGCATCAGAAAAGATGATTTGCTCTGTGCTTTCCTGCTAAAATAATATTTCGCCATTCATGTGACCATTCTGTATTCTAAGTTCTCTGCCCGAAGTCAAAGTCAACTGTTATATAGTCACAGGAATGGTGAGCAGGAGGAACAGCTGGGGGTGATCATCCTTTAGCCTGCTCTTCCCCAAACTAAACATGTGCCTTCCCAGAAGACTTTGACTTCTTATGGAGTATGTGATCCAAGTCCCCTGCCATCACAGTAGCTTAGACTCTGTGCTTCAAGCTGATTGCTTTCTCCCTTTTGTCTCTAGTTCTGTAGCGATGTTACCATGGATACCCCAGCATTTACAGCTTACTTCAGTTACAAGAGATAATTTCTACATTTTAATTTACTCACAACCACCACCATTTTACAATAACTGAAGAAAATAAGGAGGAAAATTGAGCATAGGTCACGTTTCACTTTTAAAAGGTCGGCCATTTCCACATAGTTGCACTAAAACCATTAATCATCATAAACTCATTTTGTCTAAAAGCAGAGGTAATACATTTTTCCATGTAAATCACTTCATTGCCATGACGGAATGATGTCAGAGAATTGAAATAGGTGATACAATAAATTTTCCTTTTGGAACATGGCTTAGCATTAAAGGTCATGGGGGGACAGGGGGAGGGGAGAGAGGGGACATGATTGATGTCAGCTGCTAACAAGTAAAATTTGATTTTAATTTTCATTAAATAGACCTAAATACTGTATTGACACAGACACACTTTTACAGACTACAAAAATATACACACAGTTTAAAAATGGTGCAGTAAGAACCCAAAACCCTTCTAGAATAAAAATCAAGCTCCAGCTAATAGTTTGTAAAAGATGATTAAAATAATAATTAACATTGCAAGTTTTCATTTCTTCCCCTTTTTAAAGCACAATTTTTGAAACTCAGGGCTTCATGTTCACCATTTGTACAGGCACATAGAGTTGAACACATAAATTCTTTAAACTGAAATTAGCTTTGCATCTCATTTGGCTGTGTGCATAAGAATCTTCAAACAATGAAGCAGTAGTACAAAAGAGAAATAGAATTTTACTTCTTCCCCTCCAAAAGCAAGCAACCTTGTCTGAATTACAGCCTATACCTTAACCAAAATGCAACCGTTTTCTGATATCCTGCAGCAGCCTGGTAGAACAAATATATGTATATGGCATCATGGAAAAGGGAAGGATTGGGACCAAACCTAGAAGTCAAAGCTCTCACTCCCCATTTCTCTCTGTAAGACTTCAAGTCAAGCTCTGGAAGAAATTACCAATTTTGGTTTGGCTCAAACTTTTTTTTTTTTTTTCTATTTGCTCTTTTTTATTTCTTTGGTGAAAACATGAACAACAAACTGGGGAAACAGCTGAAAATCTGTTTCACTGAGCTTTAATACCTCCTCCTTGCTGTAGCCACATAGCCATGTATAACCACAGCCCTGCTGGGTGAGGCAGAGCAGTTCTCTTTCCACACAGCTGATCTAATCCAAGGTGTGCAACAGCCCACACAGAACAGCTGCAATGAAAAAGCAAGTCCCCTTTAAAACATCTATTTCCTGTACAGATAAAATGGAAGGTTGGATATCCCCTCAGCATTTATCCTGTTCTTAAAATGGGTCCCACAGGGCTGTGGCTCTTTCAGCTTCCCAGTCAGCAACTTTAAAGCCAGGTTTTTGTACGTAAGACTTTTATATCTTAACTCAGAAATCAGACACCCTGAAGAAACAAATACCATCATGCAGAACACCTACTTTGGGCAAAAGAGAATTAACACTCAAAAGTATGGATTTGTTCATTATTTGTTTCTTTTCATGTTCAAATTATGCTTCAATGCCTGACTCTAAAGCAGAAGCAATTTTTTGGGGCAGTTTATTTCTGTAAAATGTAAAATTTCTGTACAATGTTAAGCACAATGGTTAACACAAATGTTTTAATTACCCATTTCATCCTGAAGCAGAGCACACAGCCATGTGACGTGGCCTGACTTGACCTAGCTTCCACTGGGGTGGTCTCCAGCACTCCAGAGCTGAGCTGCCAGCTGAGCTCTGGTGCTCATCTGACACTGCCATCGCTGTGACAGTGTCGTCCTCAACCTGACAGGAAGCTGCCTGAACAAAGAGACACCTGTCAGGAACTGCAGCCTCCAAGGAATGCACAGGGCAGTGTGGATGGAAGCAAGGCAGGAGGGTAGGGTGTTGAGACCTCTCATTTTCAGAGGCAGTGACCTGTTCGGCCAGCTCAGCTGCTCATGTAAGTGAAGCCTCAGCTCTTCTGCCTGGCCAGTTTTCAAACTTACCTCATAACTTTCAGTTTCCTTCTCTGTTTAAAAAAAAAAGAATTAAAAATCTGTGTATATATTTTAATAGATCCTTAAACTAATTTGATTTATTACAGAAAGACAGTTTCTTGGTGAATTCAACCTAATTCTTTTACCAGTCATGTTTATTGATTTTTATTCAGCTTGATTAGCTCACCAATTTTAAATTCCTCTAGATGGACTCTGAAATACATTTTTGGGGTAAGGCATATCATTAGCATGGCCCTGCACCGGGAAAACCTCAGTACACAGTATAGGGAAAAAAAAACCCCAAACCAAAACCAAACCAAAACCAACCAACCAAACAACCAAAAAAACCCCAAAATCAAACAAATATCACCAGTAAAGCCTCCTGAATACACACAGAAAATAAACAAAAATCTTTTTCCATACTTCTGCATGCTGTCCAGGAATCCTACTGCCTCCCACATCACACATCAAAATAAAAACCAACCACCTTGGGGACAATAAATCTTATTTTCCCCTTTTCCTTCTGTTCTCACCCTCATAAAGGGAGACTGTATTTCCATAGTAGTACTTGCGTGCCAGCTCACTGATCATGACAGGAAAGCAAAATCAAATGAAAAAACCCTGCCTTGTTCTGATAAGTATGACACAGTCTCTAGTCTTCTGATGAGCTTCATTAATTTGTCAATACTGATACAGGGGAAAGAAAATAGATTCCTGTGCAGTGTCAAGGGGTTAATCTATAGCTGCATACTGGTTCCCTGGCATCTTGGAGGATGCCACCTTAAATGAGAACAATCCTTGGCAGCAATCAGTCAGGATCTGGGTGGTATAATCTATACCTCTGACTCTCAAGAGATTCAAAATAGAATCAGATATAAAAAAAAAATTGACTCAATTATGAATTCCTCCCACTAAAACATTTTAAACTCAAACACTGTATTCTCAAGTGCTGTTTCCCTGCATGACTCCCTTTATCAACTCATAGACTTATCCCATTCACTTATCTTGCTCTCACTGCAAAAACTACTATCATCTTTTCCAAAGTTTGCATTGTTCTTTCCCTTCTATATTCTCCCTGCTCATGCAATGCTTGACTTCTGTCTTTTAAAAAATGCTCTCTTCTGGTAATGTGAGGCCCTTCATTCCAGGCTATTTAATTAGTGTTTAGGACCAAACTTATATTTGGATGCCCAATTCTCTTAACTCATACAGGATTTCCTAGGTTAACAGTAAAATCTTCACCATTTTTTCCTAAAATGGCACCCTAAATGTGTTCCATCTGCATTATTATTCAAGATCTTCACCTTTCTGCCCCTTTTAAGAAGAAAATATAAAATGGAGTTCAGTAACTGAAACAATTATTTGATTCAGCAATATGTTAATGTCACATTTAAATGTTAATGACAGCAGTAACATAAATGAAGAAAAATGTATGCACACATTCTCCATATTGCATTGAGCGTAGGAACAGACTGTAGCTGTCAACTTTGTGTTTAGTTTAAGAAAACTGAGTAGTCAAACTTTTGTACTCCTTGACGTTGATAAAGGTGGTATGGGTTTTAAAGTAATACTGAGGCCTCTTACCCTCTAAACTCATGCTAAAAGCTGACAAATTAAACCTGCCAGCTATGGATATATTGAATTCCCTCTAATTCCCTCAACCTACTACATGCAGAAATCAATTACGTTTATTTTTTTAAATCTTTGTATATATGTCTCTCTCTAATAATTTCTGCCAGGTGCACTACCATAAGCCAAAGAGTAACATTAAGCAATTTGCAACTGTTCTATGCAGCATTTGCTGAAGTAAAATTTCTCTTTTCTCTGTTTTTGACATCCCAGTGACTGCACTGCAGAATTGCTCTAACCACTGCACTTAGAGGTGACAACATGCCGAGATCTTATTTAAGTTCTGCAAGGGCACCATCTGCCCTGGTTTTGAGCTATGAGGCTGAAATGCTCTTTATTCCAAGACAAATAGGAGGTGTTTTAGGGAAAAGGATGTAAATTTTGTGAGGGAAGAAGGAACATAGACTAGGTTTCATTTGCTTGAAAAATTCTATTGCACTCCAAAGAAATAAAGCAGACTTCAAAGGAGTGTTTTGGTCAACCACTGAACCTGTTGTCCCAGTACTTAACCTCTACCAGCAGAGCTGCCACAATTTACATGGAGGTTCTTCCCAAATGTGATTCTCAGCATAAAATGCTACCTTTAATATTTGTTTTCCTTGTCTGTAACAGCAGTGTATCAGACCTTTTATATGTCCACCTTTTCCCCTTATTCATCACCTCCGGAACAAGGCACTAGAGTTTTTAATACACATGTAGGTAAACTGGTACTGCAACATTCATTTCCATTGCCTGTTTACCTTTTCCTCCACAAACACATTCATCTATCTTTCACACTGCATTATGGACAAACTAAAACAAAAGCCTTCCAGGCTTGTCTGCAATGCCACTTCTCAGCACTCTTCTTTTCATCCTTTTCCAGGATCTACCATGACAGCTCCTGCAATGTCCTGATTGTAAATACATGGAGGGTTTGCAGCAATTTCCGATATTTATGTAGCACTCAGATCTTTTCATTAAAAAGATAAAATCTGACAAGATGCAGCTGTTTACACAGCTGACTTATGAAAAGATTGTTTTCTCTGCCTTTTACTACATCAGCTCTCCACAGCATCTCCAAGTGTATCTTGTAACAACTCTTGCCACCTTAAACACTTAAAGAGCTCCCATCAGGACCCCCGGTGCACTGATAGGCCTTGGCCTGAACAAGCCTGACAGCCCCACCTGGGGCTTCCATATACCCCTCTTCCTGCAGGCTCAGAAGCAGTATTTAAACCCAGCCAACACAGCCTGGGACTATTACTCTTGAGCTGAGCTGAGTTAGTGTTGGTTTCTGGCTGTGTTACAGCCATGGGTTCTGTTGAACTGACCCCCCCTGGGCTGGCTTGACCTTGGACCTGGTGAGTTTTTGTAATGATCTTGACTTGGTTGGACTTGTCTGTGGGTCTGCCTTGCTCAGCCACTGTGGGCAGTGGGCCCTGGCTGTGGGGGACATGGCCCAGCCCTGCCAGCTCTGTCCCCAGCATCTCCTTTCCCACCTCACCAGCCTTAAGGAACAGCCAGCACTTACTGCTGCCTGCCAGCCCCATAGCAAGGACTGCTACCCAAGTCTTCTGTTGTGGTTAAGATTTCTGGTCCTTATTTTAATATGGGTCATTAAAAATTATGAAATTACTTCCCAAGCAATGAGTTAGCACAGCAGTTTGATTGCAGAGCTGAAATCAGACTTTCCCTGGAACTGACAAACCTCTATGCTGTGTTTGCACACTGAGTGGAATAGCAGGATCTATCAGAGGCACAACCCTAATATGAACAAATAACAACACAGCTTTGGAAATTCAAAAAGAAAGGACCACATCCTTCATTCATACGGGCTTAAAAATTGAGCTCACGCTGGTGGCACTGAACTGCACTGTCAACATCAGAGAAAAAACTGTCACTGTCTTCTTACATGGACTGAATGCAGATGAATCACATTTAAGATAAATCATTCTTGGTTTTATTTCATCCTGTGGCTTCATCCAAGCTGCTCACAGCTTGAAGATTATCCTGTGCTGAACTTGCCAAATTTCTCACATTTGAATCTACTGGCTGCCACAATTATACGTAAAACCAGTGTCCTGCACCATGAGCAGTATTTGTCAGAGACATCTTTTGCCTCTTAACTAGTCATTTCAATAATAAGGATGAGGTTCATTTGCAAAAACCATAAGAGAATTCAAAGGCAGATATTCTACCTGAGAAATCTGTAAAATGTTCCAAGAGCAGGTATCTAACTACAATAGAACTGGAGCATGAAGTGTTCCAGTTCTCCATGAAGTGCACTGGAGTGCTGAAAAAAACCCCTGCAGGCTGCTGCTGCATTAGCCTTAACATTGGTTTTATTTAAACTGCGATTATATTTTACTCCATCTTCTTGAAAAAGTTACAAATTACAGAAGCGGTGAATTCACTCATGTCTAGGGAAACTATGAAGACTGCAGAAGTACTGGGAGGTCATTATTTCCAAGAGCTGATCCTTTCTCTGTGTCTCAGACTATTCTTCTCTCTTGAATTAGATTCCCTGCTCATATATGTATTTGAATGTATCTTGCTTTTATTTTTAGTGTCTAGATAAACTCATTAGGATGACAGAAAAAACCAAAAGAGGGATATCTGGGTTTGGGTTTTTTTGAAAAAAGAAAAACAAGTCACCTAACTCACATTTTAGTCATATTTTGCAAATGGTTTTTCTATGAAGCCTCAAGAGACTGTGGAGTTTTCCACAGTATATCTTTTTTTGCAGTTATTTTTGGCCATGGTTGATGCTTTTTACTGTACAAAGGACAAGGAAAAGAAAAGCCTGGCTGGCCCCAAGTTCTTGGTGGGCTCTTTCAGAAGTACTCAGTGTCACCTAGAATCATTCTTGCCAGCTACAAACTGATTTAGGAGTTGTGCAAGTTTTGCAGCTGAAGAGTGGCAACATCTTATGCTTTATAATTTGCTTTAGGGGGGTTTTTACAGAAAAGCAACAACACAAAATATTTTATACTTGAATTCCACTATCACCATAGCTCTGATGCCTGGGAGAAAGCTTTGTAAATAAATGTTCGAAGGAAAATCCTTTAAACGTGGTTATTTCTGATTGGCTTTAATCTGTTACCATTGCTTCTAAAAAGAAAATTCTAACCTGAGTCATTCAGAGACTGAAGCCTTGCTCTCTCCATCAGCATTTTAAAAACTGTGACTTGTTACATAGTGAGAAACAGG
>NW_008236217.1:9280664-9293019 GCF_000691975.1 Corvus brachyrhynchos | reverse complement strand
ATGCCTTTCTTAAAGAAGCTCTGTTTCAGGATTTCACAGCTGTGTTTCTGGGTCCAAACGAAGCATTAAATGTGAGAGGGAAGCAGCCAGTGCTGTTGCAACTGGGAACTGCCATGAAGGTGCCCCTGTGGTAGCACTAAATTTTGATTTCATTGAAATATACAGAACTTAATGGCAATATCCAGCTGTCCTTTGCAGAGGCAGGTGTCGTGAGGGTGTTTTATGGGACTATTTCATTTTTTCCCAATTTTTTTTATTTAAATGATAAACTGCAAGATCACAGATAATGCTACATGTCTTACTCATACACCCCTATTAAGTCCTGTTGCCAATCAATAGTATTTCAGTAATAATATATTGCATCCCCAGTGAAATTAAAAGATGCCGAAAGAAAATCATTGTCAACTTTGCAATCTAAAGATTTTGGCAAATCTGACTCAACAGATAAAATGTCAAGCCTTTCTCTTTCATCTCTCCCTCTCACATTTTCACTTTAGCTAGTATTTTTTTAGAATTTTTTTTTTAGGACTGTGATAGTAACCTGTAGCAAAGCATTCCCCATGTTAGAATGCTTGGAGTGTATTGACAGTGATTAACACCACAGCCACGAAGACAGGAGAACTTTACAAAGAAAATCACTGTACACCAGAATCATCTTCCTCTTCTTCCCCAGAAAACATCAGCATGAGTTATAGAAACAAATTCTGGTTTAGAACTGGAATGTGGCTATTTTAAGCTGCACATTTTTATTGATGAAAAGAAGACTTACATGTAAGCTGGTTGTGAAATAAAGTCATATCACTAACTGCAATGCAGGACAATGAATGATGACAGTGGCTTGCGTTGCCACTGGCAGCAGAATTTAGCTGAGATGTAACATGGATGCCATGACACAGGAAAAACAGTGATAGGTCTAAGGATAAAAAGCCCCTGTGTTATGCAAAGAGAATTTAAGAGACAGAAAAATTTACTGGGAAAAGTAAACAGTTTCCAAGTTTGTGTGCTGTAAGCAGTAATGTAAAGGATAATGGTGACACAACTAAAACAGGAGTTTTGCATACTGAAGGGTTGGTGAGGCGTGGCCTCCAACTGATTTGTGCCTCAGCTGACTGCAGACTACAACTGAAGCTTTTTCTGCTCTTAGGGCATTTAATGTTCCCCTCTCCCACACCCCTCATACCCTCCCAAGGCTGAGTTCTCTATTACATAATAATACAAAAGTTTTCATGCAGGATCAAAACTATGACTGTTATCTTTCTCTTCTCCTTATCTATCCAGCTTTTTCACAAACCTAGAAAAAACTTAATAATCTCAGAGACAAGTTATGCCTCTGTTTGTGTTTGGCTGAACGATGCCAGTGCCTTCTGAGTGTATTAACGGAGGGCAGTCACTGAGACAAGGCTGCATAGACTGGTTTTCCCTAGGAAATCAGGCTAATAAGGACAGTACTAAAGGGGTTGGAGAACTTCTTTTGCCCCCTTATGTAAAGTGTTCTGTTTATTTTCAGTCACGTGTAGGAGTAAGATGTTGGTATTATCCCATTATTAGGGTTGGTTAATATATTTTTATGTGTCACCATCATCCAATAGACTCTGAAGTCTACTGCCTATTTATTTAGGCAGTGAGTCTGAACACTCTTAGTACAAGCTTCTGGCAGAACTTTTTCCTGGAGGCTAAATGGCATCTTTCCAAATTGGATGCTGGCAGAGATTTTGGCTGTGCTTAGACCTGTGGGATTTACTTCTTTTTGTATTTCTAAGTCATTAAGCAACAATAAAATCTTTATGATATCTAATGTATTGAATTTTACAACCATTGTTCTAGTAGTATGATGATAAAATTAATTTCTAATGTCTTTTAAATTTTGCTATCATGTGCTGTATTAGCTTCCAATTTATGCATCAACAATCACCCGGCTTTATACAGTGACAACAGGTCCTCTGTACATTCTGGGTGTGGGACTGTCCAAATTCAACAAATAATGCTAGGGAAAAAGAATTACATTTACAGGTGACAAAAAATTAAATTTTCAGTCCCAGAGTTCAAAAGCCAGCTAGTGAAATAAGCTTCTCATCTTCCTCTCCCCAGTGCCACTTGTGCAAGTCTGGAGCAGTTTAAAAGATTCTGCATTTGGAATTTGTCTGAAGTTACTTTAAAATGTTTTAAAATGAACTATTTAAATTAACTATTTTACATATCTAAATCAGATATGTACTATATAATAAACATGAAGCTTCCCTGTGCTTAGGCCTATGCACTTCAGTGCAGAGACAGAATGCAGAGTTTGGAATCTCTGAACACTCAGCCATTAAAGAAAACAGGGGACACATTCAGAACTCGGTTCATTTGTCAACCTGACAGCAGATGGAAGATTTCGGCACACGAAATATAGGAGCATCTGGCTATGAAGGATATTTAAGACCTTACCTATTGATCTCTTTCATCTGTTTAAATTAATTCAAGATGCCAAAAAATGGTGATTAAAGATCCCATGCGTATAAAGCTCAAATCCCAATAAGCAGTAAGAAGATAATATAAATACTACAAAACAAAACCAGCAGCAGAGCTCCCAGCTAAGTGATTATAAACCTGGAAACACCAGAAACTTGACTGCCAGAAATGGAGGACAGTATGGCTTATTAACTGAGAGAGACACACACACAGAAAATGCATTTTGTTACTTTGCCAAGAAGGTCTTTAAGGAAAAAAATCATTGCAAGGAAAGGTAAGGAACTAGAAGAAGGGGGAAAACACAATTAAAACCAAAAAGAGACAATATTGCTTACAAATACAGGCAGGTGTAACTTCTCTAACAAGGACCAGTAGGCTCTGCAAAACTCAAGTTGCACGTAATAAATACCTGTAGCAGATTCCTTTAAGTTCAGAAATTTAGCAAGTAATTCATTTAAATAAGAAATGTTCAAGACCAGATTGGATGGGGTCCTGAGCAACCTGGTCTAGTGCAAGATGTCCCTGCCTGTGGTCATGGGGTTTAAACTCAATGATCTTTAAGGTCCTTTCCAACACAAACCATTCTAAGTTAGAAATTGGAGGGCTTCACAACATAACAAACACATATTGCTACACTAACTAGGTGACTTAGAGATAAAACCCTTATCTTACCCTTATTTATTTTTAAGAGAGTGGGACAAAAGTCAAGTCCCCAACACCACCTCTGTTCTTCCAGAAACAACTGAACTATAGCAAGGGCATTATCTTTATCCTGTGCCTTTGTTACCTTTTTGGTACTAGCAGGAATTTTGTGGCTTGAAAATGAGATGTAAATAGAACTAGCTATTATTCTATGTCAGGAGCAGAGAGATGACATTAGAGGAGAATCCATCCACACTAGAAGCCAGACTAAATTAAGTCCTGACCTGTAACACACTGTGATGCTATCAGAATCTGGCTCCATACCAGCCAGTCTCAATGTCGACTCCGCAAACTAAATTCAACTATTAAAAAGTGTATTTATCTACAGAAAAGAAGGAAAGCAACACACAATGGTTGCTTACATTGCTAAGTTTATAGAAGAGTAATAAAGCATTATTTCAGTGGATGAAACACCATTAAGATTGAATAATACATAACTGTAAAAAAAAACCACCGAGAAAAAGCAGCAGCCATTTCCAATCAAAGCTTTAATTCTGCCTGGTCTTTCTAAGGTCATGGAGGTGTCATTCCCACAATGAGACTTACTACTCATTTTAGGGCTCTGCCTGGTTGCAGAGAGGGGACTGAGATAACAAGCTAAAACAGCAGAGGAAGATGAGCAGGAAAGGTTCATTTTTGTTGTTGGGGTCTTTTTGTGAAGCATTTGACTAAATGCTTTGAATAATTTTTCTAAAAACATTAAAAAGGCTTACAGTATGATTGAGCACCACTGCAAATGGGACACAGTTTTAAGTCTATTTATCAGATCACAACCATCCATGACAGATCTTGTTCCCCTTTTCGTGACTACAACTTCAATGGAGCAGACCAGGAAAGGTCTGTACTGATGGAAGTTATGCCAGCAGATTCTGTACAACATGTATTTCATCGTCATAAAATGTGAATGCAGCCATCTCATATCATGGGGATTCATGGCTCAAAGAAAAACTTCAGAGGAGACAAAATCACAAGGAAAAACCTTCATTCGGAGATCACTTAGGCAAAGCTTGCAGCTTCAGAAGACCACAAAAGTCCGAGTGTGTGCTGAACATTGTGTGTCTTTTTTATAGCAACTTTTACAAATGGGAAGATTATTATGAATTCCTCTAAGACTTCTCTTTATTGACTCAACACCATCATAACTCTTTTTTTTCACAAGCTAGTTCATAAAGAAAATATCAGAATTTGACGAAGAAAAGAGAGAACCTGAGAGTTACTGATTAACAGGAAAGAAATAAGCTAAGAAATGTAAGAGAACCTTCTGTTTCCCTAAGTCTTTATCCATTGTCAGAAAAACACCAAAACAAATACACCTGTTCCTAAGGGTCAAGAAATCGAAATTTATTTGTTTCTGAGCACAGATCCTGTGATGACACATTAACTGGAAATTTCCTCAATGAAATTATCATACTTCATTTCAGCAATTAAAAAAATTAATCATTAAAATGTAATGCATAAATGAAAAATATATTTCATCACTTCAACAAAGCTCTGTGTGAAAGAGAATTTACAAATAGATTCTAAAAAGGATTATTTGACAATAAAGGAAAAATTATCTGCATTGAAGGTTGAAAAGACATGTGAGCATCCAGCATGGGAATGATGAATCTATAGCTCAGCCTTAGAATTACTGCCAACTCCAAAGGAAAATTTGAATAAAATAACCTAAGCTTCAATTTCCTGGGTAAGAAGAGTCAAGGCATGGCTTCATTAAGTTGAAAAGGTCTGGACAGGAAGGTCTAAGAACACTGTCAAGACACAGGTAGCTGCAGAGACCCAACACATATTTCTAAGAAAGGATGCTTTTATTCAGGAGGGCACTTGATTATGCCTCTCTGCCCTGACCTCTCCTCAACTTGTGAGGGCTTATCAATTTTCAGAAGCAAATCCTGTAGGACTTTTGCCAGACATTAAGTCATATGCTCTTAGCCCAAGTGTGCTGACAAGAATTTGGCGGTAATACTAACATTCACCTGAAAAGTCCTTCTGAAAAATGCAGCGAGTGACAATTCTAGTGACTTTGTGGAAGGACAGATCACCCACTATGTCACCCAGGTTATAGAGGATGACAAGCATATGAAGAGGGGGAAAAAATCATCACAATTTCTGGAAAAAGGATGTATTGAGTTCCCTTCCCCTGCCCTCAGCATAAATTTGGAGATCTGCCCTGAAAACACAGTGCCTCATCCACATCCAGAGAGATTAGAAGGACATACAGTCAGTGAAGGATCTACTCTTTGTGTGCCACTCCTGGTTCACTTAATCTAGGACTGATGTATGGTGGCAAAAATCACAGAATATGTATCAGTTCATCCCAGGCTGGATAGTTCTGATCTGAGTGGAACTCAATAAAAAGAATTCATAGCACTGACTGATCATCTTATTTTAGAAAGGCTTTTCTTTTGGTGGCTGTATGCAAGATTGTTTTATAAGGATTAGCATCTTTATTCTAAAGGGTTTAGATGTTACATCTGTAAAGGGCAGGCACGTACAAACAGTTCAAATCGCCATTCTGCTTGTGTTATCCTCTTGTGTGTTGACATTGGAAGGAATTCAGCTATAGCAAAGACCCCAGAAGTAGTAGGTAGGATTTTATATTCCTTTTCCATTTGGAGGAGCGAATACTTGCTTCTAATAGAGCAATAAATGACCTACTGCACCTGCAAAACAGCGCCTGTCTTCTTGAAGAAGGGAAGCTCCGCTGTAGATGTCTGTTAGGACAAAAACTTCATTGGGAGGAGAAAACAAAAATGTGCCAACCGAAATTGCTACAAGGGAGAGACAGCAGTTCTTTCCCAGCTGGGATGTCAGGATGCAATGAGAATGAGTCATTATGATGCAGTTCTGTGATTCAGACAATTCAAAGCCACTCTGGGATGTCAGGCCACCAACATATTTGTGCTCTGTGTGAATCCATATAAAGATAAAAGTATCCTCCAGCTCTTAATAGAGTCTCTACTCCTACGTCTCTAGCAACTTTCTCATAAGTTTTTTTTACATTTTCTTTTCTAAATTTGTTACCACCTACTCCTACGTCTCTAGCAACTTTCTCATAAGTTATTTTACATTTTCTTTTCTAAATTTGTTACCACAAATCTGGACTTACACAACTTTTGCGCCTTAGTAAAATATCTGTATTTGTTTTACATCACTCTTTATCAGGAAACCTAGAGGTACTATACAGTGTAAAAGAGCCTTAGGCAATTCAGACAAATAGCCTAAGACTCAGAGCAGATAAGGACTAAAAACCAGAACTGTCTTGTTGTTAATAATTTTTTTTACTCATAAAGCTGAACAAGAAGAGCTCTTCCTCTGAGATACAACATAAATCTAAAGCAAGTGCTTTTCTTTCAGGTGAACAGGTTGAATATTTTCCTTACCCTCCTGCTCTAGCATGATCATAACATCCTGCAGCTTATTTTGTGGCAGAACAAAATTAACCTGTAGACATGGGCTAATCCCTTACTATTATCTATTTTCATTAATGATTGCTACAGTCAGTCTTTGAACAGAATGGATGTATAAATAGATCAGCAGAGTTCAGGCACACAGTAGGTATAAAAAGTGCTTTCTCATCATACGCATTTCTAGTCTGCTCTCTTGTCATAAGCCTTCCAGAATGTTCCTAAACTCACAATATCAGAAAGAAGAAAGAATTTCCTGCAGCCACAAAAATAAGGCATAATTCTGCTGCTCAAAACAGTTGGAAAACCTACAGGAATTTATTTTCATCCTACTAGCCACAAGAAACCTGGAAGAGGATTGGAATATGATACCACTCACTTTACCATAGGATCTGAAAGATTGTACAGAAGTTACCAGTGAAAGTCAAAGCCTGATTTTATTGATACCAAGAGTTTTGCCAGTGGAAAGTAAGAGATTGTGAATGACACAGATTTCCTAATGTTTGTGGAGTCTAATGATTAACAACTGCAAGATGAATGAAAAATAACTTGAGTGCTGGTAGTACACAGAAAATTTGTTAGACTTGAAGAATCCTTTGGACAACTTCAAGGACTGTAAAAGAATGGATTGATTTCTTCCAGCTCTCTGGAAGCCTGCTCAGAACACGTCAGAGTTTCTCCTTTGGGCAGTCAGGAGAAGTAAAGAGCTCAGCAGAAGCAGTTCATGAAGGACAGGGAAATGAGTCATCCTAATCCACTGAAATGATCTCATCAATCCTTCACTGTGTCAAGTTATAAATATATAGTAAATATTGACAAGCGTGTTGAGGCAGGTTTTGAAAGAGAACATTTATCTTATTGTTGTTCTTGCCAGGACAGATAATCCTCAAAGAAGCTAGTAATTTCAAAGATTTAGGGAGAAACTCATTATGGAGAATATGAGAAATCATTTCAGGGAAGATTTTTGGTTGCTGAAGGACATTGAGATCTACTGTAGTTTTAAGTGTGAATATTCTTTTTCCATCTACTTCCCCTCCACCATAATCTAGTTATTTATTTTACTAGAACCTTTTTCTTTGCAACTTCTAACATTTGCAGTCAGTTTTGCCTACCTCAAACTTTGGAGGACCAACAGCATCCACAGTGATGTCCTGTATTGTCCAATTTTATATTTGAAATTACCATAAAACATTAACTTCTCATAAATATTGCACAAGTGATTATCTAGATTAAATTCACTACAACAATTGGATTTCTGTCTTTTCCAGGCAATTCCAGAATTTGAGGCCTCCTGCCTTAACACTTGGTTCTCAGAAGTTCTATTCCTCTATTATTGTAATTCTATCACACTGCAGAGCTATAATGAATTTTTACTTATACAAATTCAAGCTGTGATGGCAAAAAGTACTTCTCTGACATACAGGGCACCACACTCCCAATCACTAAACACCTCCTCATCCAAAATACGCATTTCAGAAAAGTGCAGAAAATACAGGAACAAACATTTTTGTGCCTGTATTCACAAAAAGAGAAATTGCACCTCGTTTGCTTAGAAGTCCAAGCTAAGGGACATTTTCCAAATAGAAAACATCAAACTTGGTACTTGTGCTCTTTGGCAAAGCTGTAAGTAAAGGGAAGTTTTTAGGGTAATACTCTTCTCATCAAGCAGAATGTTCTTTGTTATGTTACTCTCATTACAAATTACCACAGAGTATTTAAGCTAATACCACTGTTAAAGTTAAATCCTTCATGCTAATTACTTAGAAGAATTGTACTGGAAGGTACATTGTAACATCTAAGTTTGGTGACTATTCTGTAGATCTAAAAGAATCCTGGAATCCAATTTGCATAAAATGCATTAGTGTCTAATCATGTAACAACTGAGCTCATGTTTTTAACAATCTAAGACAGAAAGATGAAGAGAATTGCTTGCTATATTCTTATAAAAATAGTTACAAACCCATAGCTGGTATTTTCTGCTGAAACGCATGGAATATTCTGTAATTAACATGACATCCCATATTTCATCCACAGAACTCACCAAATCTTACATATAAACCAGGAATGACCAATGGCCCTTATTCCCTAAGTCATGCACCAAATGTTACTGAAGTCAAAAGTCACAGAGATGCCCCAAATTTTGGAGGCCCAACATAAAAAGTATCACTGTGAGTGATTTTCAAGCACAATTGGAGCTGACTATCCAAGAGCTTCACTGTTCCCTGGTGAAAGACAATACATTAAGGATTCAGCTGGGATCTCCAGATACGGAACTCATCACCCCTCCACTGTTTGCTGCCTGTCACCATCAGTGTTTCTGATGAACCCACCACTCTCATGCCAACACGGTCCCACAGGGATGTCCCAGCAGGAGCCACCATGACCGGTTGTGACACAAATGCATTCCAAGAGCCAGAACTATCCACTCTTTTATTCAATGCGAGATAATCTCAAAAACATATTTCTGCTTACAGCTAACCAAGCACACTCTATGTTCAAAAATATAACCATGTTTGTGGGTGCACTGAAGAGATTAAAATTATCATGGAGCTTCAATAAAATATTCTATCAGTTTCAGCTAAAATTTCTGTTCAGTGTAGTGTGGCTGGAAGCAATTTTGTTTGGCTTTCTTTCTCCGGACTAACAAAGAGAATCCAATTAATGAGAGCCATTTAATATTTTTTTAAATCTCATTTTAAATCCTTCTCTCCTTTTGAAGCTAGCAAAGACAGAAAATGTTGCTTTAAAAAAAATAAGACATCATAAGATAATGATTCTGTATGAGCTCATATAAGAAGGGATTAAATACTTTGCAAACTTGGGCAGATATTACATGCTTATTTAATGAAAGAGTAATTTCCGAATTCTTTTGTTGAACAGTAAATTGAATTATTTCCACACAAGCTTTGGTTTCTTCATCTGCAAACTCACAGATATTATGTAGTTGAGGCAGAGCAAATTTCTGCTAACCAAGTAATCAGTTTTTAAAAGCTCAGATGAGATATGTTCTGATGTGACAAAAAAGGAGAAAAAAGAAGGAACAGAACAACATTTGCAAAATGGTCAGCAGATATTTTTTCACGGACATCAGGAATGACAATAGATTTTCTACTAAATGGCTAAATTTTAGAAAAACTAACCTATTAAGAGTGGGAAGACTGCACCTCAAATATTACAGCTGTATTTTACAGACAGTATATATTTACGGGAGACGTACTTCCTCTTTGTCTAGTCATTTACTGATCCTGGATACCATACAAAAAGAGATACAGTAATATTAATAGGTAGTATTTTCCAAATCATTAATGAAGATTAATGTCAGCTTCTAGAAGAGTTGCCACAATACTAGAGAAGAGCTGTCCTGGGTTATTTACAACTGGCCATGTTCTTTGTTGTACATTCCCAAAGAGTGGTTGGAATCACTCTTTCTTTTCTTGTTGTGCAGTGGCCTACACTAACTCTCCCTGTTACTGCTTTATAAAGTTGTAAGTAAGAGAAGAATTTCCTGGCCTCTATTATTTTAGCACATTTGAAGAGCAGCTTTTCTACCTCCACTTCACTGACTGTCCAGTGACTGCATTCTTTGGGGTTTGGTGAAGAAAGAGCATAAGTTGGCCAAGTGGTCAGAGAGACTCAAGGGATGCAGAGCTGCTTGATGAGTGCAGTGAAGCAACTACAGTCCATGTCAAGCATCACATCCGTCCCTGTGCCTGAGATATCCTGCTAGGAGGTTGTAACAGCTGTGTAATAATTGCCATTCTTCTGCCCTTGTCACCCTGAGACTACAAGTCTAAGTTTATTTTTAAATTGCAAATGTAACTGGAAAAGCAGTAGATATGCTGGGAGCCTTCTGAGGGACCCCATCCTCCTTACAGTGAGGGCCTGGTATTAACTCTCAGCAAAAGTCAAGAACATAGTTTGAACATTTAGCTGATGTCTGTTGGGAGCCACCAAGCTTCCAAGGAACTTGAAGTTTCTGATACTGTAACTAAGATGATGTAACCTTAAATATGATGAATCATGAAGAGGTTAGTGTGATATAGCTTGACTGAACTTACAGACCCCAAGCAAGAAAAACTGATAGAATTCCCTAATACAAGTCCTGCATCTCCCCTCTTCTCACCAGATGCATCAAATATGCTCCTTAGAATTGCAGAAGTTTGGTTGCACAATCCTGCAAATTTTCATCCTGGTATACCAATGAGCCGGATTTTCTTCGACAATTCCTCCCCTTTCCCCACTCCTCAAATAGCAAATCAACTATGGCTCAAAAATGGCACACAACACAATTGATTCTTTCCTCAGCAGTACCAGAGACCCGGCAAACAGAATTGAGGTTCCGTTTAAAAATCAGGTAACAGCAGCTTTTACAAACAGCAGCTCACAAATCTATGTTATTATTAATTATTTGAAGCTTACAGAATCTTTTTTTTTACAGGTAGCAGGGTTTTTTGGTAGTCCACAAGGAGATCATCTGTTTCAAAATGCTTTAGGAAAAAAACCCCTGCAACAGAAGACAAATACTGCATCAATACAGCAGCACAGGTATCTTGTAAGGTGATATTAAATGTGCTAGCTCAGATACCACGGTAGCACGCTTCATATGGACAGTTTTCTTACACTCTCAGAAAAAAGTTAATGCTGAAGGTTATTCTCTGAAAACTCTTGTAACAGAAATTTTGATTATCTACTTCCTGCTTTGAAATAATAAGCAGCATTATGCTAAAATCTTGAATATGCACTACACAGCCCTGCAAAGACTTTTTTCCCCTTGAGCCATCTGGCAGAAGATATCCTTAGATGCAAACAAAACATACTGGTTTTTTTGAGAAATAAATGCATCTTCTTCAAATAATTTAGGGAAGCAAGCTTAAGCAGCAGATTTCAGCAAGTCTGTGGCAATGGACAAACATCCCAAACCATCTTTTACATCAGCAGTAACAATCAGTCCAGTGCCAGGGAGGAGTGCACTAATTCCTGCCAGGGGTACTCCTGCCACATACCTTCTGCAGCTTCTAGATGCTCCTAGAACTGAACTGCAAGGGTAAAACCCCGCACATTGGGGGAACCAGCAGAGGTGAGAAAGACAGCAAAATATTCCTTCCTTTTATAAGGAATTGTATTTAGCAACTATTTATTCACAGAAAATGTTACTTTACTGGTTTTCCTGAAAATAAGAAGCACAAAATCTCATAATAGGAATTTTAATTTTAATATTATCAACATTGTGTTCGGACAAGTGCTGAAATTGATGCGGGATAGACCAAAGCATGGCCCTGACCTGCCTGCCCTGAGGGCTGGGCACCTCAGCCTGCACCTCCCCGGGATCCCAGAGGGTTCTCCACAGAGGACATACACATATCTGAAGAGTGGCACCGGAAAGTGCCAAGAGGATGGAGCCAGGCTGTGCTCGGAGGTGCTGAGCCGCAATAGGACAGGAGGCAATGGGCAGAAACTGATGCACAGGAAGCTCCACCTGAACATGAGGAAGAACTTCTTTACTGTGTGGGCACTGGAACAAATTCCCCAGAGAGGCTGTGGAGTCTCCCTGACTGGAGCTATTCCAGAACCGTCCGGATGCAATCCTGTGCCATGTGCTTTGGGATGACCCTGCTCGAGCAAGGAGGTCGGACGATGGAGGTTGGACCAGCTGATACACTGTGGTCCCTTCTAACCTGACCCCTTCGATGATTTTCCACAGGCAATCGCCCAGACAGACTCCATATGGATACGTACGCGTGCCTGCGTCTATAACCCCACTACCTTACAAGCTGTTGCCGGGGGGTGAGCGCCTGCCC
>NW_008236217.1:9228708-9280061 GCF_000691975.1 Corvus brachyrhynchos | reverse complement strand
TGTGAAGGGCTGCCTGCCTGCTGGAACCTGGCAGTGAGGTGAAACGCGCCCTTGGAGCAAAACATGGGAAGGAAGAGTCTGGCATGAGCTGCTTGTTCTATATTTATTAGTTATGCGGTCACAGTTGCTTGAGGGATCAATGGAAAATAGTCTCTTGAGGGGACTTGGTTAGACCCAGCTTTCCTGCAGGGGAACGCAGCAGCTTTTAAAATGTAAACTTTGTCATGTGAAGGTACTTCCATATTTCAGGCAGGCTGAAAGTACAGTTGTGCTCAAGTCATGTGCCATGTTGTAGCATATTGAAAATCTCATTTATTCTTACCTAAGCACATACTGAATTTTGGAAAAGAACCATACAGTGCTAATCAGCTCTTATTTCCTTATGTGACATTTCATTTGACCTTAATCATTGTACTGCCCAGGAATGATAGCTGATGTGACTGACATCTGTCACATCTGTCTTTTCAACGAGAGTTGTGTATGCTGTTTGTGTTGTGGGGTTTTGCTGATTGCTTTTTTTTGTCGGGTTGTTTTTTTAGGTTTGGTTTGTTTTGAGGCACTTTAAGTAGTGTGCTGCTATAAGATGTGGGGGAAACTTGTTGAGGAAAGGCATCTTGCGGTAGAGATGGAAAAGGGGGGGGTTTGTGATGATTCTTAGTCATCATTTACATGGGCCCTTCCTATTGATGATCCTGAAAATAAATTTAAAAGCTGTGTCCTATAAAAAGCTATACACAGAATCAAAAGCAGATTTTATGTGCTTACAGTTATGTTACTGGAAACAGAAGAACCTCAATATTCTTCATTCATCATCACGTGTCCTCACAGCCCATAGTTATTCTACCAATTACAGCATTGCCTGTCTGGCTAATTATAATCCAATATAAAGAAGTTGTCATTTGGTGAGAGAAAGTGTCTCCAAAGTATAGAGAAAGTCTCTTGTTATTTCTATTCTCTGTGAGGGTATGATGTCAGCAGCATTGTGGAACAACTGCTATTCTTTTGTATATGTCATTCCAGGTACAGCTTACAGTGTTTTTTAAATAATACACAGCACACATTATTTCTTATATCATTCAGTAGATCATTGTGGAGAACAGAAGTAAACCTTGGTTGACAGCATGGTGCAGAGACATTAGAATGAATGAGTCTCTGTCACCTATTCCTACAGTCATCCATTGCTGTTAGTGAAGGTGGTTCTGCCCTCGGTGTTCCTGTATTTCTGAAATTTAAAATACTTGTTTAACTGGATGAGCTTGGGGTTGGTATTCCGATCACTTCTTTGCACAGCTGCTGCTTGTGTGGATTCATGGCTGTGCCAGTGTTAAATTGGCTATCTCGGCTACTGATATTAGTGCAGCTACAGTAACACTGTAACAGGGAGCTGCAATCCCCAGGTGGAATCACACATTAATAGTAAGGCACTTATCCTATGCATTTCCTCAGCTGCACCATTACCCACACCTGCATCATCTAGTCAGAGACCAGTTTAGTACATCTGCATGAGTTGCAGCCACAGCTGCAGGGTAGGCAGATAATGGTTTTGCTCAAGAATAGCAGGTTTTAACATGGTCAGATTGTTCCAACAGCTGCTGTATTGATTGCATGGTAGCATATCTGAAGATAGCTCCTGTGAATAAAGTTGTAGCCCGGGTCAAGAACTTGGTGAGTCTGAAGCTTCTTAGAAATAAGTGTATAGCATTTCTTGTGTTCCCTTTGTCTTGAAATGAGGCTTAAGTCCTGGGTCTAAATCCATCTTAGTAGTTACTCCTTAGAATCTGCTCCATATGCAGGCTTTTCATTGAGATAATATAGTCGCCATAGGAAATAATGCTTCTGTAAAGATAAAATCTCATTGCCCATTGTTTGTGGGTATTTTAAACATGTAAATAAAGGACTGAGCAGTTTCTGCAGTTTTGCATAAGACTTTATTCACTGAATTCTGCAAATACTGAATCACTTTTATGTGTTTCATTTCCCCCAGATCGGTTCTCTAGTCTGTGAAATTTTTGTCTTATCTATAGGATTTACTGTTCATTTAAAATGTTTTGGAGGAAGAAAACCCTCTTGTTATAATTGATGTATTTTGAAAGGCCATCCATTTATTTTTCCTGAAATTTCAGTGCAAGTTTTTGTTCTACATTCATCTGGTCATTTGTGTTTTACTGTAACTTTAATACAGATTATTTTGAATGGACACCTGCTAGTGCTGCTCTTGAGTTTCAGTGCAACTGTACTTTCCCTGCAGTGTAAATGAAGATGCATTCTTTAAAAGGGGAGTGGCATATATTTTTGTTTGAATAGGTGTAATAGGTCTTGAAAGACAAAATTGTTTCAAAGTTGACACTCATTTCTGTGTTGGTTTTTTTTTTCTCTTCCAGAAAGTGGATCATTATTGCAGTTGATGTTTGATGGGAAATACGAGGCAATATTTTCAAATTCAGCCATTCAGAATGTTTTCAGTGCATCTCCTGTGACGGAAGAGAACATTGACACTTATTTGGAGAAACAGATTCTAGCATACCTGGATTGTTCTGCAGAGATTGATAACGTGGAAAGGTGGAAATTATTATTTATTATATGGAAGATTAATAGAGGCCATGTTTGATTTTTACAAAAAGCACTTAAAAATGTATAATTTGTGTAGGGCCTTCAAAATCCTTGCACTGACAGGAAAGCAGAAAACAAATTTCTTGGGTTATCCCCCCCCAATCCCTTGGGCATCTATTCATTACTATCCAGTGAAAGAAACAATGATGTTGTGATATGGGGGTTTATTGAAAACATTAGCTTTATTTACAGTGATTACCTCAGAAGCTGCTGGTATAAAGGAGCCACAAATGTAAATTCATGTTGCCATATATCATCAAACAATTAACAATTTTCTCTCTGAAATGTTGTATTACATTTATGTGGCTACTTGAAGTACTACATAATGTTACTGTCCAAGCAATGCCTGTATTTCTAAGTCTGACTTATAATAAGTTCTACTCCTGTTAATGTAAAAACGAGTAAGGTGTTAGTCATGGGTGCTGTTCATCAATTAATTATTTTCTTCCCAAGACTTTCTCTGATAGAGTCTCTCTTAATTGTACTGTATATGCTAATTTTTGCTGTTAAGGAGCCTGAATTTACTGTTTACAGTTTGCTGTGTAAGTGATGAACAGACTGAAATCTGACATGCTAGGGAGAGTAGAAGCAGAAAACTATATGTGTGTTGTATATATATATATTGATATTGCAAAAGGTGAAAAAGTTTTGCCAAAAGAAGACTAAAAGATAAGAGATGATAAAGGTTAAAAAATAAAAGTAAGAGGAAAGTAATTGGTACCAGTTAGTGTTGGCAGAGTACAAATATGTGTTTTGGTATGACAGACATAAACTTAAGAGTTTCTGCTAAAATATCAGAGTAAAAAAATAGTTGGCATGTTTGAAAAACTGAGCTGAGATTTGTTCGTGATCATAGTGTGTCAAAAACTCATCTTGTGGTGTGGTACACAATACAGTGCACTCCTGCTTTCTGAGTTGGAGTGTTCAGAGGTTTTCCCTGTGCATGGTTTTCACTAGGTGTTTCTTGTTTGGTTGTTTTTTTTTTTCCCCCTTACTTTGTTGTGCTATTACTGTTAAATACTAGCTGGAGAAATTTTTCAATATTTCTATATTCTGTCACCTTGCAGTAGTTTGAATAATGTGACAAGGAAAGAAAAATCAGGACTTGAAACAGACTCAGTCATGATCTTAATTACTGCTTCAAATATGTGTTGCTGCCTTTATAAGCCACTGAGCTTCTTGAAGGTACTCATAATCTATATCAGTGGAACTTTATACGTATCCTGTTAGAGTGCACTCCCACTGCACACAGCAAAGGAATTTGTTTCTTGGCTGCTCACGCTCCAGCTCTTTGGTCTGAGGTTTTTCTTGTTCACTCTGCAGCTTTGGGCTGCATTAGAAGCCCCCTTGCCAGAAGATATGGAGGCAGATCTGCAATATTTAGCCTTTCAGAAGTTGACAGAGGGCTTTCTGCCCAAAATTACAGACTGAAGTTTTATTCAAAATAAAAGCAGAGTCTTCAAAACCTATCAGTGTCTGCCAGAAACAGTTTTATTTGCAGCAGTCAAGTGAATTTTTCAAGCTCCATTAGTAATAATTTAAGAAGTTTTGGGGGCTGAGGGAAGTAAGTTGTGACTTTCTCTTGCAGAAAAATCTCTACTGAAGTTGCTTGTCTGAAAGACAGATCATTCCCTGTTTTAGGTAGGCGCTGCACAGCACTTTGATCTGTACTCTCTTGGTCTCTGGTGACTTCCTGAGTTAAAATGTGTCACAGTTATTTTTCCTACCTGCAGGCCCTGTGTCCTGTGAAGGCCTTATGGAAGGAACAAATGTAACTTTTGCATCCAGACTTTGCATTGCTTATGATGAAACTGCTTGGGTTTTTTTTTTTTTTTTGATGCCTAAAATGTAATTTTCTTTTTCCACTGAGTGATTCAAAGGGAGTACAGCAAACCTTTCAAGTTCTAGCCCAGAAAATTCAGTAAGACACTGATTTTCTCGTGACTTTTTGTAGATGGGATAAATTAAAATAATTTTTTTTCTTGAACTGAAAGTTGTAATTCTGGAGATTTAAAAACACAGTAGGAATTGAATTCAATTGGAAACAGAAAGTTGGATAATGTGAATCTTATTCTTTTTGCACAATATAAACAGTGCAAAGTATGTTTTTTTGATAGTGTTAAAAGAACTCTTAAGGAGTTCTTTTTCTGACGCTAAAACTGAGCAGCTTGAGGGCAAAACAGCTCAAAATTCGAATCTAGACTGTAATTTCTTTGGACATAGCCTGTAACTTTTTCCACTTTCAAATCCATGGTTCTGTAAGGAAAATGATTTAGCATCATTTTAAAATTTGGTGCTACTTTTTATATCCTTTTAACTGATTGACTTCTTTTCCTTGCCCCAGACACGTTTTCGCTATGGCACTTTTAGCCTTTATGGCTTAAAACTTAAGCATCCTTATAATAAATGTGTTGGATAGGAGATCTTTTCTTTTGCTTTTTTCCTGCTATTGCTACTCAGTTCAATGCTTAACAGCTATTTTTTATAGAAAATGTAGCTTCATGGCTGTATTTTAATCAGCAAAATTTGGAGGATGAAGCAATAGGATATGTGTTAACCATGTAGAGGGGAAATGCCTTTTTTGTTTTTTTCCTGAGCCCCGTATGAAGGAGGTGCATTCCTTGCCTGACCTACAGTTTGCTTCAAAAGACTGGAAGGAGATAATGTGCAGGTTCCAAAACCTAAAGAAATAAGGAAATGAGCTCTAACATTTTGGTTTTTGTTGAGCATGTATTTACTACTTTTACCTTATTCAACATATAAATGAATACCAAACTTGTCAAGAGAAATCCATACAATAAAACTTGTTATGATTTCCCAACCTGAGCACTGTATGGTATTTCTGGTATTTCTCATGGAGCATCTGATGGTTGGTTAACTGGTGTGCTATATGTAATGAAAAATGAAAATGAAGAAATTCTTGCTGTGTCTGCAGCTTGCTTTGGTGTTTGTGAATTGAAAAAAATAGCAAAGTTAGACTTTGAATAGCTTTGGCTATTCTTCTGTAATTTCTGGCATCACTAAAAAGAACAGAAACCTGTAACCTCTAAAGCATAAGCTGGTTATTGAATATTTTTTTCTTTTATTTTGTTTGTAAATGCTAGATTATATGCACATCTCTTTTTTTTTTTTTTAAATACAAATGCACCATTATTCTTTATTTTTGAGGAAGATTTGATACAGCAATAAGAGTATTAGAGTATATATAAGCACATGATTCTGCATCATGAAGAACAATTAGACTCGGTGTAAAAAGTGTTAAAAAAAAGGGAGCAAAACCCCCATTCACATAGAGGAAGGAAAAACAAGATGAGTGGATACAGACATATATCTAAGGATAAATGCAAAATAAATTACATAGGTCACCATAGCAAGGGGAATATTTGCAGCAGTCTCTGTTGCTTTTCAGGGAGCCTTTGGGAGGTGAGCATCTGCAGGTCTGCATTGTAAGTGTGAAGGACAGTCAGGGAGGCAGAATTAATTTTCTTGGAAAAAAGAATAGGGGATAGGCAAGGAAGGGTCAGCATTTGTGGGGATTACAGCTTGAAATTGGTTTTCTGATACAGAGTGAGTGATAAGGAGACTGGGAGTTGGTCATGAATCTGAAAATGGGGGGAAAAAAAATTTGGTGGTGACAAATTGAACAGTGGAAAAACAGTATCCCAGCCAAAGTAATGGATTTGGTTATCAGTTGTTCCAGAGTCGTTCTGCATGGATAAAACTGTGTCTCTTCAAGCAAGTTTGCCTACAGATAGATACCAGTAATATTAAAATAAATAAATAAAATGTTACTAGCAGGAACAGTGTAAATGATAAAATAATGAAAATTATCTTCAAAAGACTAGAGTACATGTATCAAACCACAGTGCTTGATTGACTGTTCTGTGTTACCTTTCAGAAGCTTTGAAGCATAATTTATCATGGGAGAAAAATTAGGAAATATATACCAATGTGGATATTTTGCGTGTAATGGTAATAATTTTGTATACAATAATTGTTAGTGCTTTGTGTTCTTGAGTTATTTGGAAGTTTAATGGTAATCTTGGATATATTTTCATATTTCCTAGTAGATAGTTACTGGCTGAATAATGATAGCCAGTAAGTGTTACCTTGTTTTGTTTGACAAGAACTCTTTATGCCAGTCCTTGTTCTCTAACTCCCCTGAAGGATGATTTTGGTTTTTTGGTTTTTTTTCTTTTCAATTAAATGTTCCCCACCCCTGCTTTCTTATTGTTCTACATCTTTTGTCGCATTCTTGCCCACCAGCTGCTTGTTTGTGTGTGGCTTTTCTATTTTACTTTGGTTTTTAAGGGGTTGTATAACAATTCATCCTTTTGTTTCAATTGGAAGGCTCTTCCATCTCTAAGTTTCTGTTTTACAGAAAGAAATGACTAGGTTTTTCTGTTTCAGTTATGCTCCTTAACATACCAGTGTTTATATCAAAGCTGCACAATAAAAATGCTAACTTTTTGTAGTTAGGAGGCCTGTTCTCTATGTGATAGGGCCGTTGTCGATAAGGTTCTAAGTCATTAAGGTATTATAAAACAAACCAGAAGTTTGTATATAAATCTTAAAAGTCTACACCTGTTAAATGGACCATTAAATTCTGAGAGATTGTGCCCTGCCTTCTTGGAGACCACATAGATTATTTGTGTGCTAAAGAAATCATAGTAATGTAAAATGAGCTTAGTCTTGTAGATAAAGAAAATTTTGCCATACCTGGTTTCAGAAATGAAACAAAGTCTCTTAATTTCATCTTTCAATAAATTACTATTATTTAAAATAAAAACCATGATAAAATAGGTATTATTTACTGCCAAAGTATCTGAACCAACTTGGAGGTAGTATTCTGAACTTTTTTGATTTCAATTGATTTTTTTATCAGAGGGAGTGAAAATAAACAAGTATGTTGAAACAAAAATAAGCTTGCTCTTTTGGAACATATACTAATGTGGTATTTTTTCTGTGAAAATGCTGAGATTTAGATGTATTATAAGAAAATAAAATAACCATGCAATAGGCAAATATTGGATTACCTGCATCCTTTGCTGATCTTCTGATCTCTGATAGTTATGTACGGCCTTAAATTGTGAAATATGTGAACTAAATCTGCTTCCAGAATGTTTGGCATTAGTTACAACCTTTATAAACAAACATGTTTCCAAGACTTCTAGTTTCCCATGGGCATTCTTGAATATTCCATTCATTGTATCTTCCTCACAGAAGAGTGATTTTTTTTTTTCTTTCTTTAAAGCTGAGGGTTTTGAGCTAGCACAAGATTTAATCAGCTCTTGTAGCCTTAAGTGAAAATATAATATGTTGCTAATTGCTGTTCTTATCTATCTACATTGCAGGCAGAGGCTGATGTTTCTGCTTGGTGTGGGCAGTTTGCAGCTCTTTGTTCAAAGCAATTGGACTGGGCCTCCTGTTCAGTTAAAGCTTCAGGATTTTTTGCCACCTGCATTGTTACAGAAATTCCATGAGGTACGTTTGGATTCTAATAAGCCGTCCTTTTATTGTCACTGCTTTTCACAAATAGCCATAACACGCGTGTCAGAGAAGGCACATCTGCAAGGTGGGGTGCTAGAAGGAATTGCCTTAATCATCGATCCTACTGGCCGCTATTGCAACATCTTCAGTTATATCAGCAGTGTCCTAAAAGTAGTTACTGTTTCTCTACCTGAGATATTTCCTGCTGGAAATGTTGGGTTTGAATGGAGAAGATATCTTTAATATAGGCGAGCATTTACTCAAAGGGCATTTGCAATCAATAAACTTTTTATGTGTTTATTTTGGGATACATTCTTAGCTGGATCAAAGAAAGATGTTTATAAATGGCTTAGAAATTTCCCTCCTTAGGGAAAGGTAGAAGTTGCATATCTTACAAATAGCAGAGTGTTTGGCAGATGCTAACAGTAGATTTGGATGCTCAGTATCCTGTTAGGCTCCTGAATGCCAAGTGAGCTGAGGTAATATTAGTACAAAAATGCTAATTTAAATAGAGCTTTTGGAAGCAGAAGGGAATGTAGGAGATGAAACTGAGGACTGTCAGTTTTATTTATTTTGTCATTGTTTTATGTAGATGACTAGTTAACACCCTAACGTCTTTTAGTGAGATGTGTGTATTGTTTCTCATGGCAGTACCGAAGTCCAGAGTCTCATCACCTGTGGTTCAGCACAGCTTCCTGACTTTTCTTTCAGGGTTAAAGCTGTGGTAAAATACTGACTACTGCAGCATGTCAGTGAAGAATGTATCAGTAGTCTCTGCTAATGCTAAATCTGTACACGAGTTTGAATTTAGAATTTCCCTAAGAATAAGGTATGGACCATGAGCAATGTAAGTGCTGTAAACTGTGAAATGAGGGAAAGTTTGAGTATATGAAAAGTTCCATGTAAAACTGTTGGCTCTGCTGCCTAATTGTGGCATGTTTTCCACAATTCATTAAGTCCTGCCTTAGGTTCATTTGCAAGGTTGTATTTCTGAATAACTAATTCAGATACAGTATTGCTCCTGGTTTTTAAATAGATATTTATAAATTTGTTTTATCTTTTATACACAGTGTGTATATATAGGCTTCTTTTTCTCTTGATTTTTGATACTTGAAATACAAATCTCATCTTCTGATGACTAAATAAGTAACAGTGGAAATCAAGTGTACTAAACCTTCTAGGGTGTGAAATGAGTTAGCAGGAATTTTGAAGTGTGCTACCTCTGAGGAGAAAAGGAGTTCATTTTGCCTTTATATATAGTAAAAATAATAAAACCTAATATCATTCATTCTCTTTATATTTTTTTATAATATTTAATATTACAATATTGAAATATTCTTACAAATTTTGGGTTCTGTTTATTGGAGAATTCTATATTCTATGTTAGTGTGTATGCAGAGGTTGCAGTCTAATGCAGTCTGCAGCCCAAGGTGATGCTCATAGGATTGCTGTCACTGACAGAGTTCAGAGACCTGGAAAATACTGTGTTCATAATTTCTATTAACCATTTAATAAAATCATAAAATGGTTTTGCTTGGATGGGACTTCAAAGATCACCCAGTTCCAACCCCGTGGCCATGGGCAGGGACATCTTCCACTAGACCAAGTTGCTCAGAGTGCCATTCAACCTGGCCTTGAACATTTCCAGGGATGGGGTATCCACAGCTTCTCTGGGCAACCTGCTCCAGTGCCACACCACTCTCACATCAAAGAATTTCTTTGCCTAAACCTACTCCCTGTCTGTTTTAAGCCACTCTCCCTTGTCCTGTCACTACATGCCCTTGTAAATAGTCTTGCTCCATCTTTCTTGTAGGTCCCCTTCAGGTACTGGAAGGCCACAATTAGGTCGCCCTGAATCCTTCTTTTTTCCAGGCAATTTCATGTATTGTCTGGAAGAATGAGATACTAATTCCCTGTTGAGTAAGGAAATACATGATCTCCTGTTTAGTTTCTGTTATATTTCTGCAGTGGCTGTGAATGTGATGCTTTGAAATATGTTTGCTTATGCAGGGGTGGTATTGCAGAAACTAAACTGGCAAGAGGTTGTAAAGGAAAACAGACTTGAACATACTTTATTTCTAATGAGTGCTCCATCAGACTTCCATATTGCTTCAAGGTTTAGCTATTTATGTATTCAGGGAGAAGTTTGCCTTTATTTCTATTACTGCTATTTGTATTGTCTTCTGGCATGTTAATGTTTTGGTTTTTTTTTTTCCAAGAGCACTACGTGCTTATGTGCTAAAATATAATATCCAGTTCTCTTCTTTATTAGTCTTAATTCAAAAGGTTTTGAATGATGTTTTGAATTATCTTTATGTACTTTTCATTCCAAGGATTCTTGGTATATAAACACTCTGTAAAAATGAACATCTCAAAAAAGTGACGTTTCTGTGATTTTTTTCAATCCAACTTTCCTCTCTTGCATATGCAGATATTCAGAAAAAGTGGGTTAAAAATGGAATTCTTAACTTTCTCCATCTGTTGTAACCTTCCATATTCTGTCATCAAGACCGATACAATCCATTTTTAAACAGATCTTCCATTTTTCAGGTTTTCAGACGGAAACGATTTTTTCCCACATCAACATTAAAAAAGTTAGGTCTTTCTGTTTCTTTTAGCCTGCTCTAAGTAATGTCACTAAATTTCAGCATTACAATGTCTCATGTATTTCAGAAATATTTAAAAAACTGTTACTCTTATTTTCAGAACACTTTATTGGATTAGTCTTTGTTTTCAGGGTATGTAACTGCTGCCATTTCTGTCCTTGGAAAGTTTCACCTCTGGATCAGTGATCTGCTCCCAGATAACTTCTTTTCTTGCAAGTGCAGTAAGGCTGCATGAGACTATAATTAGTTCTAGTGAAGAATAAATAAAATAGCCTCTTTAAGATGAGTTGCTAGTAGGGGGCCTCTTGGATGTCTTCCATGAATAATATTTATGACTATGTGTGTATTATTTCCCTTTCCTCAGATTGATTCCCGCCTTCTCTCTAAATTATGGTTGCATTCATGTACTCTATTAAGATTTAGTTTCATGTCCTGCAGAACTGGCTTGTGATTTTCAGAGTTCACTCAAAAGCATTTTAGTTATTAGATGTATTTCACTTTTCTAAAATAACTGTGAGACTTTACCACACCAGTTAATAGTCTGATTGATACTACACTGAGTTTTTTTAATGAGTGAATGTGGTGAAGGAAGATTAAAAATTACTGAATTCTGGTTAAAATGGATTAGCAGTTCTTGTTTTGAACTTGCTGGGGTTAGACTAAAACGTTACTAATAAGCTCAGTGCTTATAATAAGTGGCTTATAGGAATGGGCTCCTTGTGTCTTAAAAGAATTGTCTCCTTGCATGTAAGGGAATAAAAGGTACAAAACTATTGAAGTTGGAGCATATTTATTCTGCCTTAGGTTTCAGAGTTTCTATGTATTACTTCATACAATTGAGCTTAGTATTTTCAGTGGATGAACTGGAAAAAAATGTGTAGTACTACTAATGAAGACCACTGATGATTAAGAATGTTGTGAGGACAAGCTGCTTGTTGCTTTATTTATCTGATTTCATATTCACAAGTGGAGTATATCTGGTAACAGTGAGAAACTCCATCTGGAAGATCTCAATCTGTTATTTGATAATACATGTAAATAACGGGTAGGAATCCTCCAAATGCGTGTATCAACAGTTCCTGCTCTTCTTTTTGTAGCTTCCAGGCTGATCCCAAAGGATAAGTTTTGGAATGCATTTGAATAATTTGTTTTCCTTATGTTTTTATTACTCCTTCTTTTATGCATTATTTGATCCTTTTCTGGAAGAGACTGAAATATTGCCACATTTCCATTGGCATCTATAGCCATGTTCATAATTAATATGAAAAACACCAGTGCACTATGTAGCACTACTGTCTCAAATCCAGTATGATTCCTTGGTCTTGTTAATTCAATCTGTTGTGAATTCCTTTTTTCAGGCCCAGATGCTTGACTTCCATTAGCATGAACTAGCTAGGAAGAAAAAACTCTGTGCTTGACCAGCAAGATATAGGTATTGAAAATTATGCAGATTTCTCCCTCTTGTGGGGAATGTAAGGATGGATGATAAAGGCTAAATATGGAGGCAGAGTCTTGTAAGCAAAGATAGTCTGCTAAAGTAGCCTCCAGTCTTGTCCTGCATTCCCTTTCTATGAATATAGAAAAGAAGGGGGAATCTTAATGCAGTCACTTGAAAAATCCTCTCTTAATAGCGAAGCAAAGTCACTCTTGTAGCGTATATGAACAAGAGTTTTCATAACCAAAGTACTTCTACATGTAGCGCTCTCAGGCAAGACTTGCTTGCACTTGCTCACCTTGATTATCTTCAGTCTGGACCTCAGCTCTCCATAGGTTACCTGTTGCTGATTTGGTTTGTAAAACTGGAGACAGCTTCCTCTGTAACCTTACCTCCTTTGCAGAAAGTGGAAGAGAAAAGCAGTTACAAACAAAAGCAGTTCTTCCATCACCTTAAAGTCTAAAGAGTGAATTCTGTTTTCAAGGACCAAACCCTTGGCAGATAACCTCAGTAGATCCGCTGTTAATCTGGAAGATACATCACCTTAGCTTTGCTAAATGACAAATTATTGTGCAGTAGTCTTTTGTATTTTTTTAAATATTAGAAGCCCAGTATATATGGCTTAGCAGCCGCATGCAGCAGCTTCCCAAAGTGATAATTTGTTTGTCCCCACCCCACCTTCGCTTCCATTTAATCAAGTCTTCCTGAGCCTTTAATCTGGCTTTGTCTACTTCTTTATGTCTGCACTTAGCTTTTTATATATAGAGGAAGGACCCCCAAGACAGAAGGAGTTGATGAAATGCTACAAAGGCCAGAGTGGTTCTCAATACAAAAGTAAAAGCCTGCTGAATGCTCACTTTGCTTCTAGTCAATATCATTAGCAAGAAAAGAACAGTAATTCCCTAAACTAAAATTCTCATACAATCTATTTTTAAGCTATTGAATGTGAATGCAGAAACTTTTTTCTGATTTTTGTCATTACTCAGGTGGCACCAGTTTTGCTGGGAAATACTTTTGAAATACTGTGAAAATTGAAATACCCAAGGGTACTGTCCAGCTTGCAGTTGATTTAGGGCTTTAGTAGTAGTAACTTAAAAGTAGCCATTAAATTACTGTTTGGAAGTTGAATACAGAAACAGCTGTGCTTCAGAGATTAAAAAATATGGAACTAGGGTGAATTGAGCTTCATGTGTGTATTCAGTCAATGGATGGTCAAACAGAACCCTTGCAGGTCCAGCAGAAACTGGATGACTACAGTGATTGCTCTGCATATGTTCACAAAGTAGTTATCTAGTATATGTTTCTGTGCTATAAGAAAATTACTCCTGAATAAAATAATTATACTTTTTGATGTCAACTTTGATGAAGAATAGAAAGACTCAGGTCTCCAGTAACCCAGGTTTACTAGGTCAGGAGCATTACCTTAGCAAGTCTTGGGTTGTGGCTGTTTTGAGATACGTGAAATTTTTGAGCTACAAGATAGGTTCAACACATTATATATTTAGGTGTTTAAACACAAGAACACAAGCTCAGAATTTCTTTTTGCTCTTAGCCAATGTTCTAAAGATTTTGGTGGACTTTGATTCTTAACTTTGCAGTCCTTGAAGCTGTAACACTTAGACGTCTACCTCTTACTTGTAGCTGTTCTCTCATCTTAAAGATTACCTCAGGGCAGTGAATTCTGCATGGATAATGCAGTCTTAGAGCATAAGCTGCAAAAATGTGTATGTTGGTTTAGACTTTCTCAGCTGAAGGTAAAGGATGTCTGCTTTTCTGTGTGGGATTTGTTTCATGAGAAAGGACATGGATTTGTTAAAATAGAAGATAGCAGTTTTTTGGCTCTGAGACTTTTTGGCTTCTTTTCAAGGCTGTAATATGTCATCAACTTTCCCTTCTTCCTCCCTCATTATTTGTTAATGTTACATTAGCAGGACTGGGTTTTGTAGTGAAAGGACTTGAAATGTGAAGTTGAGATTAATTTGTTTCTACAGTGCTTAAACAAGTATAGATAACTAAAGCATTGCAAGGCTGTTCTTGAAAAAGGTTTTAAAACGAATCTCCTTTGCTTTCCCATTTAGTATTTTAAGTGTGGTCTACTTTGATTATAGAAAGAATCAAAAACATGCAGATGGCGAAAAAGTTTACATTAAACTGAGAATTGTATTGAGTGTCCCACTATGTGTGTGTATGTGTGTATTTGAAAAATTAATCTTTAGAAGTACTGATTGATGACTTTCCCCTCTCAGAGTCACAGATGTTGATAAGGGTCTTCCTTTCTGAATGGCCAGAGATGCGACAGATCTGGTATATTTCCAGCTGGCAGTTTCTTTCCTTTATTCTCAAGTGGTTTGTCAGACTGTTATGATCATCGCTTTCCACAGTGCGATTGAAATGACTGCAGTGATGTCATACAAGAATTCCCCTTTGTCCCAAAACATTGTCTGCAAAGTAGATATATTTTCAATGCTAATGCAAACTAAAAAATCCCTTGGTAAACCAGAATAAACTTGAAGATTACTCTGTTATTAAAAAGCAATCTAGGGGATTCATGTAGCTTAACAATTTTTGTCTTCAGTGTAACCTGTTGATACAGGTATTGCAAAGAGTTTCAAATAACTCAGGAATTATGTTATTTGTTTAGTTTAAAAAGCTGAAATATGACTCAAATAATTTACATCTTGGTTGTGTAGACTGATTAAGAATCTTCCGCAGGCAAGTGACTTCAATGCAAGCTGTCATTTAACTTTCTCTTCTGCTTTTTCCCTTCCATTCCCTTTTATTGCCCCTTTTATACCAACTGAAAACTAAAACCCTGGGTTTTTGTTCACTAAAGAAATCTGCCATATGAGAACCAGGAGTAGACTGATGAATGGATATCTCCCTGAGCCTGAAGATAAACTGCTTGAATGCTTTCATTGCAGTAAAAGGGAGGGGAGAATAGGTGACTGTCAGATGACAGTCACCACTGAGAGAGTCCCTGGAGAGCTACCTCAAGGCTCTTAAGTAAAAGAGTTAGTATAGAGAACATCATATGGGAGTATATCCAAAGCAGGGAGAGGTTTTTATTTGTCAGACAAAGGGAATAATGGCTCTAATATTGCTGCTCTGATGCCACTCCAACAGGAAGCTCCCTCTGGGGAAAGAAAATGATAACACATACTGACATCACTGCAGGAATATCTAGTGTATTTCGGTGCTGCAGGATTAATTTAATTATAAAATTGTTTTGTTTCTGTAACTGCAAATTGAATGGCATGGATTTACCAGAAGCTTTTCTCCTTAGATCACGGGAAGGATTATATTACTGGAATGTGGGGATAGTTGACTGGATGACACATTCATTTCAGGTGGGAGGAAATCAGTGTCTTGCAGATCATGTTGATGTGGTGTATCAGGACAGCAAGAAACAGTGCAGAATTTACCATGATTTGCTAAAAGGTTGAGGCTCCAAGAGACTGAGGTTTTGGCTTTATTTTGGTTTTGTTTTTTGGTTTTTTTTTTTTTTTAATGTTTTGAGCAGACTTTTTCCTTAGATATTTTTCTTGTTCTATATTACATTATTTTTTAATAAACTTAAGTTTCCTGAAACTTGTCTTCTTTTCTTTTTTTCCTTTTTTTAGTCAAAAATGCTGCATGCAACTATTCTGAAGATGCTGGTTCTAGATGGTGAATCAGTCTATACCTTGACTTCTCATCCTATTTTGCTGCTTTTAGCCAGGGTAATTCTTGTGAATTCAAGACACAAACTCACATCTCTCCAGGTAAGAAATATGTGACTAGTGACTGACTACCAGCTACTCCTTAATTGGTTCTCTCATTCTTTTCTTCATACCTCATTGAATGATTCTAACTTCCATTTCTTTTTCTATAGCTCTGAGGTTCTTCTCTCTAAGAAACAGTTAGGACAAAAGGATTGCAATTATTCACAAGTATCTTCTTCTTAAAGATAAGCTATACTCACTGTCTTCCCCAAAAGAGAGGAAAAGTGTCTTCATTAGCTGGAAAATTAGAAAATTTAATACAACCAGCTTTTTAAAGATACGTACTTCGTGGTATTTGTCAGGGGGTAGCTGGGAATGCTCTATAATGCAGCTTACATATCCTATATCCTTTTTAACAAGCTTTTGGGTACTGTTAACCATTACTGTATGAATTCTAAGTCTAAATCTCTGTTGTGTATGTGTGTTAAAAATAAGAAGACATGATGAAGTGCTTCTTAGAGGGTCTCTACCTCCCAGTTCAGCAGCAGCATGGTTGGTAGCAGGGCTCTCTGGAAGTGGGGGACTTTTAACAGCAGCAACTTCTCTTTATTGAATTCCAGCTGAACAGAATTTGGCTAGAGATCAAAATGCCACATGGCCTCTCTTTATGCTTGGCTGACAACATCCATTCCCAGCTGGGTCTTTGTATGAGTGATGAATTAAACTGTGTGGGAGATGTTGGCTGTACTGCATTTCTGGAAGCCAAGTTCTTCCATCGTTTTCCCTGTTATTCACAGATGAGTGCTGTTGAATTTCAGCAACTGGGTCAGTCAGGGAAACAGAAAATGTACCTGGTGTAGAGAATTCCCCTGCTACCTCCCCTGAGAATGTCATAATGGGGGGCTTTATTCTACGCAATTGAAGTTCAATTATTTGTGGCTACATAAAGTTTGAATAGTAGTTCAAAGGTAACAAGTGATAGCAACTACTTTCATCAACAGGTTGGTGTAGCAATTAAAGCTTGCCATTCTTTTTGCTTTCAGGTTGATTCAAAGGTGGCCTCTTAATACTTTGGCTGCTTTAATAGTAGTGCATATAAATTTAAAACAAGGTAAAATACTTCAAAATATATTATCTAAAGCATTAATAAAGCCCGGTATGCTATTTTACATGGAAGAGTAAATGCTTAAAAATCATCCGCAAGTTTTCAACTTGGCTCCCAAAACACTGCTGATAGAATATTGTACACAGCTCAGGTGGCTTATCTGAAACTTTAAAAATACATTCTCACTGATTCTAGCATTTCTGAGTGGTAAGCATAAGGCCTCAGGAAATTGTATAATTAAACTGGATACTCAGTTGTGTGGGAAAATTAATACTTCGTGGTATAAAGCTAAAGTCAAGTAACTTGAAACTTCTTATTTAAATTGCCTTTAGGTTTCTAAATAAATGATAAAATGTTGGGATCTGACCTCTTTCACAAAGCCTGTGTGCCTTACTCTGTCCAGCTTGATATCAAAAGTCATCTTTCATTGCTCTTAGAAATTGATGCTATTATTCTTTTTGATGGCTCCTTTCTAGGGACATTAGAGTCAGCTCCATGTAATTGTTTTAGATGTTTGTGCTTGAATACTGCACAGCCCTTAGGTCAGTCTGATGGAAGGATACCTGCATAAAAAGTTCAGAAGATGGGTGCCTCTAAAGCACTCAAACATCTTTCATAGAAAGTGATTGGTGTGCTAGCAGCACCAGAATAAATAGCAATCGTTAGAGCCTCTGTAGAGGTGTGCTCTACATTCACGGTTTATTATCTTAAGTATAATTTTGAGACTAGAGTATTAAAATTAACTTTTTCACATATTTTCACCTGTTGCAGTTAGAGAGAGGGCTAAGAGACTGGGAAACTTACTCTGTGTGTACATGGCTTTCTAAAATCAGGTATTTCCTGGGCTGTGGTTCAGCTCTACCTGCTGTAGAGTGAATGTTTAGTTCAGTAACATCTTTGCCCTTCTGACGTTCAACATACAGACATTAGGACTTTCAATTGTGATTGTAATGTGTTCTCAAGAGCAATTCTGCTCCTATTCTGCCTCTCTCAGGCTCCTATATACTGCCACCTGAAGAAATAAAAAAGGTCAAACAGAACAGGAAAAAATGCATAGAAGGGTGACGATGGATGGTCAGAAATACTGAATGGCTTCCATACAAATGGTAACTAAATAGTTTAGGACTCTTCAGGCCAGAAAGTTTGCTGAAGAATGAGATCATAGCTTTCTATTAAAATAATCTATGAGACACAAAAGAAGATAAGTAGGAAACAGCTGGACTTTGGGTTCTGGTTTTATTTTGGTCCTTTTCTGTTAAAAGAGTTAGGAGCTATGAAATCAAAGTAGCAAGTGGCTGCTCCAAAGTAAGTGCATGCAAGTATTGTTTTTTTCTGCTGTTCACAGCATTTCTTACCAGATGGTGGTACTAAAGATTTGCAGGGTTCAAAGAGCAGTTAGCGAAATTAACAGGGAGAAAATCCATCAAACTCTTGGAGCACTGTAGAGCTGCCTGGATATGTTCGTCTTTATGCTAGGTTATGGTTGTTTTTTTAATAAAACAGCTATTTTGGACAGGCTTGTACTTTTTAGACTCTAGAATTGAAAATTCTAGACTACAAAATCTGTATTTTAAAGCCACTTTCCTTTTTTTCTTAATGCTCTGTACTTGTTACGAACTTGAAGCATCTATATTTTCTTTTAGACGTTACCTTGGTGGACTCTAAGATGTGTAAATATTCACCAGCAGTTGTTGGAGGAGAGATCACCTGAGCTATTTACTCTGGCCCAGACCTGTATAAAACAAGGTATATTTCTAATTACTTGTTTTATTGGCTTGCAGCATCACTTTTAAGATAGCACAGGGGAGAGGCATTTGTAGTCATAACTGCTATAATGCTTATCAGACACTCAAATAACTGCAAAGACTAGAGAGGGAACAGAATTTCACTTAAGTTGGCATGGACTTGTAAGGCACATGCTATTTTTCAGCCTCTAAGATGAAAATGTGAGCGTGGACAAAGTTTTTTTTGACAGTGACTTGTTTTGAGATTCTTGGATATGGTTCTCAGAAATAGATGATGTAAAGTACACCTGAATCTGTAGTGAGTTTTTTTCTGGCAGTTTTTGCTGCCTGGTGCCTCTTAACAGTTTGTTTATTTTCTCATTGAGGCCATCTGGTATTTCAAACAAGTACCTTCATATTCCATAAAATAAATACTTTTAAACCTTTTAAATTGTCTTTGAGTAGGGCTTGAGTAACCCACTTGTCTACATCAAGTTCTCAAGAAAACTTTGTGTTAGTTACTAGAGAAGAAGACCTTCAAATTCAGGAAAAATTGCATTTTTCTCAAGTGTTAGGTCAATATCATCACTTGAATAGAAGACAGCTGCAGTGATTCCCTGCTGTTCTGTGGCAGCCATTATGCAAAACCAATGGGACTCAGTGCAGTTTCCCATCCATTTGGCTGTGTACCAAGCATAGTACGGGGTGCCAGAAGGATGTCATAAGTTTGGGACATCAGTGCTTCTGGACCGCTATGTCAGTACTAGTAATGATGTGAGGCTTTTCCCCAAAGGTCCTTGAAGTCTCAAAGTGCCTAAGCTTATCAAGCACTGTGAGTAAATGATATTTAGGTAGTGGTAACACCGCTTCTCAATGTGTCACTTGAGTTCATCATATGGCTTTAGCACAAGTAATCTTGTATTCAGCTCATTGAAACTTGTTAGCTATGGAAAAATCAAGTTGTAATGCACAATTGAAGACTATAACCTGATTTATTTTTTCCTTTGAAACTGTATCAGTGTCACTCAGATCAAAAGTTGCATTTTTGTGTGTTTTCCAAGTGTAACTGCATGTCCAGTATTTTGTAGGCTTGAATATTTTTAAGTTACTAGTTTGTAGTTTTCTTTAAAAAATCTCTAAATCTCATCTTTGAAAAAGTTGTTGCTAGGCAAGATTTATCTAAGCAAATTTTGATTTAGTGAAGTAAAAAATTTGTGTAAAAACTATATTCAGACTTAGCAGCTTTCTGTATTAAGTGAAAGGTTTTGAGGATTAACAAGCACTGACAAAAAAAAAAAGCCTAGGAGGTTTAAACAGTAAAGTCTATTCGTGCTAGAGCTGACAGCCAGTCTCTAAATTCGAGTCAGAGAAAGTGTTTAAAAAATCCTTGATGATACCACTTTTTCATATAGTAAGACTTTTTAACACCATTAATAAAGCTTATTTGAGAAATTAAGCATCCATTAAGGAACACAGCGTCAGTGCTATAACTGGGTAACCAGTCCTTTTTAAGTACTGTGATGCTGTGAGCTTTTTTGGAATTCTTATTATCTAAATATTTTTGCAAAATGCAGAAATAAAGCGTGAAGCAAAAAACCCACTTCCATTTAAGAATGATCGGCATGAACCATTTTCAATGTAATAGTCTGTATTTGCAGGAATGTTCTCTGTAACTTACTGTACTTTGATAGAACTTAAATACATAAGAAATAAAAATGCTTTTATGCTGAGTGAAAAAATGTCAAGTCTTCTTTCCTGAAGGCTTCAGATCTGTTCACAAAAGTATTTTCTCCTGTTCAGATGGAGAACGTGATCTTTATCATTCAGCAAATCAGTAATTATTTAAAAAAACACACAAAAACTCAACACGCAAACAAAAAGCAACCAAACAGAAAATGTCGTAAGAATCCTAAAGCACCATTCAATACTCGATCTGCTGTTGAAACTTCCATTTGAAGCTTACTATTTAAGGGGTGGGCATTAGCTCAATATTTTGTTCTTATGTTCCTTAGAAGGTCCAATACAATCATAGTTGTTTCTTCTCTGCAGAAGTGATATTTCCCAGTTCAGCTTTGCTGTAAAATGTAAGCAAAGACTGACCTTTTCTTTATTCTAGTAGCAATCCTTAGGTCTAAAACTTGCAAAACGCTTTAAATCACATACATCTTTTATATACTGTCAGTGAATTTTTAAATGTGTGAAGTGTAAAGAACAACAGACTTTCCCTCATGATATTTTAAATGTATTTTTAAAATACCATTCTCCTGGACTACAGTCTCATTTTTTTCTTTTTCTTAATTTGCAGTGACAGGAGCAGAAGCATTGTTCACAGGTGGTGAAAGCTGGCACTTAGCAGTTCAGTTCCATCTTGAGTCTGCCTATACATTTTTGTTTTACTATGAATATAAAAAAGCTAAACACTGTTTCAATATGGCTAAAGACATAACAAAACTGCAGATTAACCTTACAGGTAAGTTTTGCTTGTAAAGTCTACGAGGATGATTGGTTGGACGAAACTAACCTATGGCTTGTTGGGGGTGTTTTTGACATATCCAAGTAATAAAAAACTGTACTTTGCAAAAGCTTGGTGTTTAACAGTTAGGTCTTCTTTGTCTTGCAGGAATTAGTATTGCTTGGAAGAGAAGTATGACATCAAGTTAAAAAATTATTCCTAAATGGGTATTTGAGGAGTTGGGGCATTATAATCCTTCTTTCTTGTGTTTCATGTCAAATTCTAGGTCTAGTTGCATCTGCTGGTGTCATGATGAATATTTTTTGTTTTGTTTTGTTTGTTTGGAGACACTTATAAAGGAGTCTGCATGATGATTTGATGCAGTCTTTCCCCTTTTGTGCCACTAGCCTAGATCTACTCTGTGGAAATAGCTTTAAGAAGTCACTCCTAGGACTGGTATTACCACAGGAAATAAGAAGGGAAGTCAAATTTCTGATGAACAGAAATCCCAGGGATTCAATCCCTATGGAGACTTTATAATTATCCTTTCAGAACCTGTTCGTTGGCATCAGGAAGATCAGATTGCTGCACTTACAACTATACATGGATAGGTATGGATCTATGGTCTAGCTGGTCCTGCTAGGTAATCAAAATGACATAAAATCACACCTTTTCTGTGTGAGAACTTATGATTGTACCCGAGTAGAAATGCAAAAAATCTTTATCTAGTTTTTTTCTGTAGACTTATTAGTGGAAAGCGCTAAGGAACTGAAACTTACAGCTTCCTTACTTGTTAACATCACTGTATTTCACAAGGCTCATGTTCCTTCATACCTCGGTTGGAGCTGCAGCTAATCCTGTTCATACCATTAATCAGTTTAATAATTTATTAAAAAATGCCTAAGACATCAGCAGCAAAAAAACCCCCTAAAACACACAAAAACCCAAACAAAAACCCAAAGAAACACAAACTCTTAACAAATTATGTGGAACTCCATGCTCATTTATTCAAAGCTTACTTTGAAAGATCTGTAATGGAAATCTTGTGGCCTAATGCTTTTGTTTAACTATGATTGATTATATTCAATGGTATCTACTTAAAACATGGTAGTTTATATCTGAAGGAAATCTATACATTTCAATTGGTCCTACCCTTTTTTTCCTGTATGCAACACAATCTGTGCATGTGGTGTGTTCCAAGTGTGGCCTTTATAGCCAACTTGGTATTATAAAGTACTTCTCTTTAAAATTAGTCAAAATTGTTCTTGTTTTTTTAATAAAAACATCAATATCTATGATGGTACTCTAGCTATAAAAATGCAATTAACTGAGAACAAGTAAAATCAAAGAGACAGGTGGTTGGTTATGCACTGATAGTCTTCATGTTGGATTTTTTTTTTTCCTTTAAAGGAGATCTTCAGATTTTGGATTAATAATTTCCTTAAATCTAATTTAGAAAAAACCCTTCTTGTTTGGAAGAGAAAAAAAAAAAGATTGGATGCAGTGGAATTATTTATATTTTTTATTGCCAAGAGGTTATGATAGTCCCAGAGAAAGATTGTGGTGATACAGCATCTCAGAAAAAAACCCCAATGTTTTGTTCCTAAATGTTCTGTGGTTTATCTCCATAAATCTATTAGCATAGCTATGTCTAACCTGAAGGCAAATGAACTGAACATGTGGGAATTGTTGGCATTCTAGACAAACTCATTTGACGTGCATGTTTGGGCTAAATGGGAGGAATGTTACATCATCAAAAAAGACTTCAGTTTAATGTAAAAATTCAATCTCTAGCAAAGACATTTTTAAGGCTTTTGGGAGGAATTTCCTTTTTAGGAAAGGATTTTGAGAGGTTTATGTGCATTAGTGTTTGTAATCCTTACTAGCTGAGTATTGTATTACAGCATGGAAATAGATATTGTTCTTAAAACAGATTTTAGGACCAATGTTTTCCAAAGTTATTTCAGTAATGTGTGACAAAATTATACTTGGTTTGTGTACTTTTTTTAAGTCCCATTAATCCAAGTATGTATTGTGTTCATCTTTTATTAAAAAGCATCATTATGTCCCTCACAATGAGTCATAACCATCAATAACTCTACAAAACGATTTCCAGTAAAAGAGAACACCGTGATCCTTCTTGCGTATAAATTTAGTGAATTGAAGGGTAGTAATCCAAAATAAGTTTAAGATCAACAGATCTAGAGGATTAATAATGCTGAACTCTGAGATCTGTTTATTCTTTTCATGCCCAGTAACGTATCTCTGGGAACTTTTGATATGAAACAGAAAGTTTTTGTGTAGATTCCTTTTACTTTGTGAGGATATACCATGGAACCACAGAATGTTAAGGGTTGAAAGGGACAACCTTAAAGATCAAGGACAGTGACACTTCCCAGTACAGCAGGTTTCTCAAGGCCTTATCCAGCCTGGCCTTGAACACTGCCATACATGGTGATATAAACCAACCAAATTTTTTCTCAGCTTTAACACATGTGATACATATTTTTCAAGTAAAAATAGTGTTTTGTCCCTGTAATAGTAAGGAATTCTTAGGTTTAAAAATGGGATGGGAGGTGTGTGCATATGAGAGCATAAACAAATCACAATTTCTGAGTGGTAGTAAGCAATTTTTTGGAATCCAGAATAAGTTTGCAGTGTTTCCTTCAGCTGTTTAGGCAGTAAGACATAACAGGAAGTGAATTACAGCATAGTGATTTTCAGGCAATATTAAAATAGAGAATTGAAGGCTACTATGTAAAATTAGTATGAATCTTTAGCCAGTATTTCTCTCTGTGTCTCTTCTCTGCAGTGTGCTGTGTGATTTTTAAAGTGATATTTTTAGAACCTTTTTCGTTTCTTCATAAACTCTTAATACAGGGCTTTTCCACTAAAAGGGGTAATTGGCAGAAAAGGAGAAATCAGTTTAATTTCTGGCTTCCCTACTCATCTCTTTCCACTTTCAGGAGGAAAAATGGGTGACTGCTATTTCAGTGCCTCTGCCGGATGATCCTTACGGACAGTGGCCTCATCTTCAAGGCCTTTGTCACATGAGCACTCAATCATCTTTACTTCAAAGATTTTATATACTGAAAGTTTTTCAAAATTATCATGAAAATAAGACCTTTACGTGATCTTAATTAGTTCTGCAAAAGCAGCAGTGGATTATCTCTCTTCCATTTCACACTGTCTGAGCATTGTATCACAGTAATAATGAACAAGCAAACCTCCAAATTTTATAGAGTAATCTTTAGCTCCGTAATCTTTAGCTCCTCTGGTTAGGATTCTGTTATTTAAAGTTACTGTCCTGAAATTAAGTTTTTATTTCTCTGATTGCATTTTGCAAACAAGTTGCTAACAGAGGAAGAACAGACACGTTTTTCCTTACAATTTGGTATAAATGTCAGTTACCCCTTTAAAAACTAATCGAAATTGCCAGTGAGTACCATAAAGAACTGAAGAAACAACACTGAGAGGAATTTCATGTTGGGCATTCTGAATATTGGTTAATTCATTATACAGCCTTCACTGGTTTGCGGTGTCACTCACTCCCAATATAACTTTTACAGTATCTTACATGCTGTATTCTGGTAACATCATGTCCGTGATCCTTCTTTAAAGACCTAACTCCTCAAATGAAGATTTGAAATATTTAAAATGATGGCCTGTAAGATATTATGGGGTTTTCATTTGCCTAAATGTCTCCGTGTAGTCACTAACTTCTAGCAGGCGAATTGAACAATTGTTTCTGGTTTATTGCTTGGGAATAAGCAGGGAACTGATGAAACTTGATGACTATGAGTTTTCAGTATGCTGGGTTATGGGGAATTTAACTAAAATCAGCTTTGCAAGACCTATATAGCTGTGTTTGTGTGTTTGTAACGTGTATTACTTTGTATGTCTCAGCTGGCAGTGAGAACACATGTAGTTCACTGCAAAGAGATCAAGCAGAGTTAAACCACTGCTAAATTTCATAGGTTAATTCTCAATGTATTTCTTCATTTTGTCTGTTTGTTTTTTTTTTTTTTTAGCAACTCTCTAGTATGTGATTTGATTACTGGTTTTTAGTGTTCATTAATATAAACATATTTTCTGTAGGTGCTTTGGGGAAGAGAACTCGATTTCAAGAAAAATACGTTGCACAGCTTATTTTGGATGTCCAAAGACCAGATGAATTCCTCCTTCCTCACAGTGAACTAAGTCCAGCTCCAACACCTCTAGAAAGCTTAACAATAGTATGTATCTTAGAAGAATTGCTTTAATTTTTTAAAATGAAAGTGTTCTGAAGCTTTTGTTGGGTGTTTGCTAGGGAAAAGTGTGTTGTGCCTAGAGAAACTTAGCTGAGGTTTTTGAAAGTTTTTGGAAGAGCTGTGGGGCAGTAATTTGCCTAATATTAAAGGGCATGGGGTAGAACAACATATGAATGTCTGCAAGACAGATGTGGCTACTCAACTAAGAACATGTTTGCAAATATGATCTTCTACAGTTCATGCATTCATTTTTAGTGACTAAGAATGATGGAGCTAGGAAAACAGGTGAGAGGCAGATTTTCAAAATAGCCTGCAAGGCATCACAGGATTGCACAAGGATTGCACAGATTCCTACAGACTGACAGACGTATTCAGTTACAGTGCAAAGATAGGAAATTACTCTACTTATTCCTATGGCATGAATGATATGAGTTGGTCCTACTGATCTTAAGGGTGTGCATGATGACTTCAATTATAAATTGCTGGAGAATCACTGAATTGACTTGGAATGATATTTTTCCTTCCTAAGGAGATATAAAGTTATTTGAACTTGCTAAAGAAGCCAGAGATAAATTGAGGCATGAAGTATAAACTTTCGATCATAAAGTAGGAAAGCCTTTATTAAAAAATGTTGTGCCTTGATAGACTTCCTGGTCAAGCAGGGATCTTAAGCAAAAAAATTGTCACTACTTCTCTATTTCTAAATTGAATGCATAAATATCTTTAATAAAAAAAAATCTAGACTAATCTAGATTTTTTTTTTTGTCTGCCTGTTAGCATGTCCTTGGTGTTGCATTTGATTTGATGAAATGAGATTGATTACACGTGTCACGACTTAGGCTTGTGATAGCACTACATACACCAACCCTTATAGGATAGTGAGAGCTCAGGGAGGCTGCCTGGTGAATGTCACAGTTAGTTATAGTCTTCAGTTACAACTTATTTAGAACTAAATGATGGCATGCACTGTTCTCAGAGTTCCTAACTGGGATATTGTATGAGTGTTTTTTCCCAGTTATTCACAACTTTCTGAAGCATTTGCCTTTCTAGTCTATTTCTGATAAGGACTTTAGTTTGGAATAAAATTATTTCATCATTTCAATAAAAATGGCTACACTGGCTTAGGCTGTAGGTATAACTCAGAATTAAATATTTTATCCTTGCTAATCAAATACTACTCATATGTGCTTTCAGTGAACAGACACAGAGCTTCTCATGTAAGTTTAGCAGAGAATTTAGAAAGAAATAAGGGTAATTAAAACCTTTAAAAATCAGGCAGTCAGGCTTGATGTGATCCATACTGTCCTACTAAAATTTTACTGAGTGTAGCTTGAAAATAGTGCTAGAGAAAGTAAACATATCTATGCTTTTGGAAAAGTAGAAAGGTGATGCTAGAAACAAGAGGTTTTGGCTACAGGGAAGGAGTTGTGTTTTGTGCAAATCTGAGTGCCTGTGTCATGTAATTCTGTAGTAAGTTACTCAGGCTCCTCATTAAAGAAAGTGAGGCTTTCTGTCCCCACAGTCTACTACTCAAAAAAAAAAAAAAAATTTAAAAAATCAGTACTTTTTATTTCTGCATCTTCTCTGTGTCAAATTTTAGAAAATCTTGTAGTAAAACCATGTGCTGCTTTGAGGAAAACCGGAGGTATTTCAAGTTCAGACATTTTATTAATTTGTGTGAGTGTTCTGCTACAGGTATTAGACCAGGTTTGACTAAGTATATTCTTCAATTTGTGTGTGCATTGAATTACAAGTTAAAGGGTTTTGGCTTTTTTCTCTTTTCCAAGCATGTTTTTATTGATAATGTGGTATCAAAATACAACTTAGTAATGTAGTTTGTCAGTGCAATGTAATTAACTTTAGCAGTGAATCCTAGTGATTCTTTTGCCAGGTCTGGTTTCAAATTTGTTGGCTTTGAGTGTATCTTGAAGTTATTTTAGCTAAAATTGGAGTTAATGCTATTTTTCTTCTGCCAAAAACTACCAATGACATCCCTGCATCCCTGTCTAAGTTTAGGGAGGATACTTGTTGTATCTTGTATACTTTTAAAAGACTATCCATGGCAAATACATAGAAGTTAAGTCTTCAAGAGGTGCTGAGAATCTCCACAGAATTAACATATGCATATGGAAAGCTAAATTGTAATAGGGAATTTCTCTTCCAGTTCTCTCCTGAGTTGTTATTTTACATTTGCCATTTGCAGATAAAGGAAAATGCTCCATTTGTCTCAAGATAGGATTTATCCTGGATGAGCAGAAAATTTCCTAAGAAAATTATAAATTCTGACAGTTTGGATAAAGGCCAAGTTGAGACTGCTCCCGCCTAATGTTCATCTCCTGTTTTGGGGTGCTTACTTCTATGATATTAGAGTTTTCCCCTTAGTCTTGTTCAGTAGGAAGACTGAACAAGTTATTTTGCAATTAAGCAGAGAGTAATTTAATTCAATTAAAATAGAATCAAAATAATAATGTGTCTGACAGTTGGATTGGTAGCTGTGCTGGTTTCTGGTCAAGGGCTTCATCTTTCCCTCTGGTGCTGAGCAATTATGTTATCTCAGGTGGCGCTAGAGGCAAAACTATTCACATTTCAAAATAAGTATTTAAGGCTGTAAATTCAAAACGTTGCTCCCAGGTCAGTTTCTATGAAAGGAAAGCCTCAGGCTTGAGGTCATGCATAAAGACCCTTGATATGAAGTGATATGTTTAAATAGTTTGATTAGTTTTTAAAAATTCAGAGCTGTTTTTATATTTTGGGGGAATGTGGAAGTTCTTTTTATATCTAGGAATGGAAGTCATGCTTTAAAGCTCTGGCGTATGGTTGCAGTACAGTTCAGTTGATCAATATTCACAGTGAAGCTAAAGTAATTAGTACTATTTATACAAGTTAGATTTAAAAAATTATGTAGGCCTGAAGGTGGAAATTTTAACTAATTGCCATATTAATTAATTTGTAATTTATGTTACACATAATGAAGTATCATTATACTAGTTCTAAAATAATTTTCCACTGAAGCGGTAGATAATCTTTGCATAGTCTAATGTAGGAAGAGAAGAAAATTATGGTATTGAGTTTGACTTTAAAACTGCGAATATATTCTTTATCCACTTCAAATAAAAAAAGCTTGTTTTCTTCACATTCTCTGTCAAATCAGTTTCCTTTCATTTATGTAGTGATAAAATACTGGTGATGAATGCAGATAACCCACTTCAAAGCATTCCTGTTTGCTCTTTGTTCTTCTGTGGACCTTCATTTTGACCTTGCCAACGGAAGATATGAATGAGAAACAGCTACTACTGGGACACTGAAGGGAAATTAATAGGAAATTTGAAAAACTGTTAATATAAATCCATTATCTGTTTTTAATAGATTGTAAATACTACTACTGGTAACTAAGAACCAGTGGTATGATAATTGGTTTCAGGACCAATTGTTTTGGTTTGGGTTTGTTTTTCAAGGGAAGAAGTAGTATTACAGCTTTGCTTACAGCCAAGGAAATCTTTTGTTGTTTTCAAACAAACAAAAATTCTATGCACATAGTAATTTACATGTCTCAGCCATAGATTATATTATTTTCATCTTCAAGTTAAATGGTGGACAGTGAGCTCTTTAAATAAAAAAAATTAAAAAAAAATTTTTTAAAAAATGGACTCTTTAAATAAAAAGCATGTTCCAGAGGAAATGTTATGGAAAATCACAAGTAGTTGTCTGGGAACAAACGTTTTCAGAATGTGCTGGCTCAGTGAAGTCTTTCCAGTCTGCGTTTTTTTGGGTTTTTTTTTCAATTTACCAAGCTCCTTTTACCAAAAAAAAAAAAAGTCCCTGTAAGGAATTTACCTTTACTGCCAGAAGTCATACTTTACATGGTTGGGTTTTGCTGCTACTTAAACAGAAATCCATAAATTCCCAGAGGTCTAAGGTGCCTAGCCTGAGCACTGCATTAGTGACCATAACACTAATCTGTTTCAGTTGTCTGTATGTGTGTAAGAGAGGATGAAATGGTTCATAATTCTATGAGCAACAATTTGAAAAGGGAAGCTGCCTTCAGCCCTTATTTAAATAGGAAGTTGATATTAGGTAGCCTTAAAGTTGCTCTGAATGCTGTTTCTCATGCACAAGAAACTATATTTGTAGCAAAAGTGTTTTGGGTGATAATTCCTTGTACTGTCTTCATTAGTTAGTTATTCTGTCATAACGGTAAATTGCTTTCCATGGTGAGTTTCTGTAATGGTAGTATTATCCTTTTCTGAAGAACTCTATATTTTTTCCTATTTTGAAGGCATAATTCTATCTACTTTAAAATATTCTTTTTCTCTTCCCACAGAATTATGATTTAAATGATGACACAGTGCTTAATGAGATAAAATTAGCAGATGCTGATCAGTACCAGGTACCTGATTTGTGCGCAGAAGAGCTTGCTGTAATCCTTGGAATATGGTGAGTTAGCTTATGGTTACTTTAAAAAAACCCCAAACAAGCAACTGTATGAATCACTGTGACAATGAAATAATGAAATGGTGAGTTGATGGGACTTTTTTCCTTCTTTATTATATAGTCTGGCTAAAAGGCTAAAAGATTTGCATTATACACAGATAGCATTTCAATTATTTCAGAGTGAACATTAGTGTCCAGTTCAAAATTTCAGCAATATTTCTTTAATAGCTGTGTTGTTTTATCTTTAAAAAGCTTTATACTACGCCTTGTGCTTCAGGTTAATTACATTTCAAGTGTCAGCTGGCATAAGCTATCATGCAGTGATAGCACTTTGGTAAATTTTGGAAGCATACTTCAGAATCTGCAATTGCCAGCTGTCTGTGGGGATCAACCATCAGGCAATACACTGCTCTGCTATTCAGTGACATGGGAATACTTGTCCGTTGGTAGCTAAAAGCTATAGTATGAAGTCCTTGTGGTTTTGCACCTCATTTTTTTTCCCCCCAGCTTTTAGAAATTATTTGCTACATGGGTTTTGGAAATAGCGTAGAAGAACAAAAATCAGCTTGAAATCTAAGGATCAGAAGGTATGGCATGTGGAAGTATAGTATAGTCAGTTGGTGAGTTTGATGCAGTGTTCATCACTCACTCTCAAAGTGCTTTTCTGGTCTGTGAGTTGCAAAATGATGGAATCTATTTGATCCAGTTTGAGGACCATATAGCGAACAATGGGTTGACATAAATTCTTAGCTCACTCACTTTTAGTCTTTCACACACTGCCTCAAGCAAAGGAAAGCTTTTCCCTTCCTGAGGACCATTTTTGTGAGGACTTCATTTCTTAACACAGCGTCGTCTTAGGTTCAGATTATATAATCCTTCCTGTTCCCTCCATTCTGAAGGAAATTTTAAATTGCCTATTGCTCTTTTTTCTTTTCTTTTTTTTTTTTTAAGGGTGCAGTTTGAGTTCTACATTGGCTGGCTGCACAGTAGGTTTCTTGATCACAGTGTTTGACTTTGAAATCACCACTGTCATGTTCTGAACAGTGGCTAGGAACCATATTGGCTGCCAGTTGTGTGTATATATGAGTTTGGCAGGATTCAAGGCAAGACAAAACTAAAGACAACTGACTAAACAAAATTCAGTGTTGCTTCCCTATAGGAATGGCAAATGCCATTCAGTGGGTGGGATAACATTAATCATCTGAAGCTGTCTTGGTCAGCGACAGAGACAAGATTTGATATCCAGCCACTGCAGAAAGGATGATGTAGTAGGATGCCAGCTTTGAGAATTATTCTTCTTGTAACCGAGTAGAGTTTAGGCTTGGATTGTTGGCTGTACCCTTGGTGTCCATACCACCTATTGTATGTCAGTTTGTGGGAAGCATAGACATGTTAAATTTATCATTGGCTTTTAAGCTAAACGTTCTTCTCAAGCCTTGGCTATAGCAGATTTTGTGGTTTTCTTTCATGCATGAGGACTGCAGTTCTGGAGGGTAAATGTTTCATTTCATAATTAATAAGTTAGCTGTAGAATTCCTGTAAGCTGTTTTATTTTTAATAGCTTTAGTGATGTTCCTTAACAATTTTCAGCTTTCAAAATCAGTTCTTGAAACAGAAGTAGGTAGTCATAATCCAAAAAGCGATACTTTGTTTTGCCACTAATTGTACTGTTTCAAATATGGCTCACTGAGTCCCAAAGTATACAACTCGTTAGTTAAGCTGGATACTTTATCTATTAAGCTGTCAAGGTAGACCTGATTAATCAGATTTAAGAATTGATTGTAATCTATTGACAACTAACTTCTGCTGATTTACTAGACAATACTTTTTTCTGGCGCACAGTACATCTTACTCCAAGGTTCTGTTTTATCTGTCTAAAGAATGTCTGTTTCTCATTGTTTTCTTTCCCTCTTTTGTTTCAATAAACTTCTTAAGACAAGATTCAAGAGTGGACAGAAAATACATCACAAAACTGAATGATGTGATGATTAGTGACTTCTCGTCATATTGTTATGAAAAGATCCCTCATCATAGGTCTTACACAGTAGATCCTGAATTCCTCTCAGATTTCAGCTCCTGAAATTCTCTGGGATGAACCAGTTAATCTGTCCTTGAAACCAGAACAGATACAGGTCATAGAAATGAAATTTCCATAAAGTAGTCTGACAAGAACTAACACTGTCATTAGAAATGCTTAAAACCAGGGTATAACTCGATTCTAGATTCAGATTCAAATTATAGCTTTAAATTTGATTTGATTCAGTATGGAAAATAATTAAAACAATTTACTTGTTCTCCTGTCTTTCAAGACTTACATTTCTGTACTTATTTGTCTTCAAGCTTTGTAAATGGATGTGGCAGAAATGGAAATCAGAGATCTATTTTAGCACTGTTTTGATCTGGAAGAGCTGCATCTATGTGCTTCAAAAAGCTGTGACAAAAATTGATCTAGAGTAAGAAGAGGATTAATCCTTTCTGCTTGAATCAATGTATTTTTAGGATGATGAAAAATAAGTTCCACTTTTGTCAAAATTTAACTGTGCCTTGGTTAACCTGTGCTTTTCAAAAGCCGTGGTCATGTCATTTAGCATTCTGGTTGCCTGACTGCTGTTGAGTTGATACAATACTAGAACTTTTCTTGCTGCCTTTTTTTCCTCTTTGTTTTTGGTTGTCTCCCTCCCCCCATTGCTATTGTTTACCTGAAGTCACATTTGTATTAGTGACCAGTGTTTAGTGACTTGCCTTGACTACATCAAGCCAACTAGAAGTCTTTCTGCTAGCAGCTGACATTAGATATGGAAAAAAGTAACTGAAGCAGTGAAATCCTTTATTACTTTCCTGTTTGCATGAAAATGTTCACAAGGAAGGGAAGAAACAGTGACATATATATATGTATATAAAGAATGTCTTTCCTAGCCATGTTGTCTAAACCTTTGAAAACACCAACAGCATAGCGGTTTGGGTTTTTTTTTTTAATGTGGGGAGGTGAGGGAAAATATATTGAAGCAATAGTTAATAAACTTTTCTTTATGTCCTTATGGCCATACTCATATAGCTTGCTGAAATATCAGCATAAATGGTGTGAAGTGTGTATGGAACCTCCATCATGGGAACAGACTACATAACCATCTGTCTGAAGTTAGAGGTTTGTAGTGCAGGAAGAAGAGTTGGAAGACTCTCAAGTCTTCTTCTAGAAATTGTTTTGAGTAGTCTGTGTGCATTCAAGTAGAAGAAATCATGCGTGAATAACGAGGCAAAGTCTTGTCTCCAAAGTAAGTTACGTAATGTAGAGAGCGTAATTTCAGTCTGTAACCTATTACCACAGTAAGTATCTTTGCAATTTTAGCCTAGAATATGAAGCCTGCTGCAGAATTTAGTGTGATAAATTTGGGCTTATGTATACAGCCATTATATGGGTTTGGTGATGATCCATCATCTGTGGTACAGTTTAGGATATATTTTCACTTGGTATCTTTGGTTTTAACAGGGAGCTTGAATTACAGCTTTTCTTGGTTTTTGTGCAATTTGGTGCTGTCTCTTTGTAGTATGTTTGAAAGTGTTGGGGAGCTGTTGTCTAAGGAGAACATGCATCCACACAGAGTTGTAAGCCATATTTCTTTATCATCTCTGTAAGCATATCCAACTCTGAATAAAATAATTTTAATTCTCACCTCTGCGTATTCTTCTGGTTTTCCCCCTGTGAATACTTCAAGGTCATGGTAATGCTGGTCAGTGAGAGATGGACTAATGTGATCATATGTCTTGAGTGACTAGAAAGAGGGTGTTTGTCTGAGATTACCCTTCAGCACTTCTTGAGCATTAGTAGTTTTTTGCTTTGCAGAATCTGCATTCAATTAGTTATAGGATTTAAACTTGAAACAGATCTCTGTAAAAACAAACAATGGATTTAAAACTTTTTAGGATTTGTGAAATTGTTATTCCCATAAGCTTAAACCAAGTAAGACATTTCACTTGAGGATGGTATTGCAAAGGTTCTTATAAAATACTTGGTCCCCTAAACAGTTCTTTATTTCTGTGACTGTTTCTAGGTCTAGGTCATTTTCTGCACATACCATACTCCCATTTTTCATTTCCAGAAGATTTCTGCAAGTTTGAAAAATGTGTTCTGAATAATGTAATTCTAACGATGAAATCAGCATTGTTTTATTTTTTTTTCTCTTTACAGTATAGACTTCCAAAAGAACAATCCAATACACAAATTAACTGAAGAGGAACTTCTGGCTTTTACTTCAGTAAGTAACTTACCTGGCATTCTTAGTAAACATGTTTTCACGTAATATTTAAGTACCAAGCAGTAACCTGTCAGTCACACTAACCAGGAAATTTCACCACAAAACACACACAGAAATTTTTGCGTTTTTAAGCTTTATTCACTGTGTGAATTATAACGTAATATGCAACTGTATAATTCTACAGCAAACTCCTCTTGGGACACTAGTGGTAAAAGTGTTTCTCTTTAAAAAATGTTCAAGAGGAGTTCTAAAGAAATTTCAGCTTTATACTCTCCGATTTATTCAGTCTGTATCAGATGTTCTGCTTTTACACGTTTCTTCCCAATTCGGTGGCTGATTTGCTGCAGAACAAATCTGTAACTTCAAATGAAGCTTTGAAAATTCTCAGTATTTTTTTATGTAATTTTTTTTTTTACTTAAGACTAAACACAATTTGCTTCTTCCTTGATCTTTTCTGCTTTTGTGGGGTTTTTAACATTAATTTAGGTGGGAGGGTGTAGGATGAAAGGCTTGTCATTATGTTCTCTTTCTTGCTTACTTTCCGCAATGTTAGGCTTAAGTTCAGGTTCAGTAAAGACAGCTTGCTCTCCTACCCAAGCCTTGCAGTCCGAGACTGTGTTGCTGTAGTAGTGTCATCTGAAAAAGTACGTTGTCGGATCTCAGCAAAAACCCCTTTGATTTCACTTGAGCTAGAATCTTGAGCTGGACTAAGAACAGTAACCTAAGGTTAACTATGGTAATGTTTAGCTGAGGGTTTTTTGTAAAAGGAGATTCTATCTGTAAAAAAGATAATCCTAATCTTACTAGACAAATGTGAAATAGGTTGGTTTAAAAGTAATGTTTGTTTAGGTCCCTCTGCTAATACAGTACGTGTAAGAGGGCATGCATGAGGGAACTGAGTGAATTGCTGTAAAACAGTTTGGGTTTTGTAGGTTTTCTCTTCGTTACTACAATGATTATAGTGATACAATTTCTCATTTTGTGAAGTATTTTGTTTTGAACTACAGTTTTGTTCTGGCCTTGGGCATTTTTTTTGTCTCCCAAAAGGTAGGAATAGAGAATAGAAAAAAGTTGAAATGTAGAAAAAATGAGGCTGTCCACTCTCCTTTCTTATTGTAGTCATTGAAGTATCCAGTAAGAATATTAAAGAATGATGACCATTAAAGGAGAACAAAAGATTACAGAAATAATAAATACATGCAAAGTAAGGAAATATACACATAGAAAAAGCCTGCAGCAGTGACACCAAACTGATGTACTGAGTACTATAAGCTTTTTTTAAAAATGCTGAAACTATGAGAGTACAATTTTTCCCGCAAAAGTAACGTTAATACAAATGTATGAAGTTTCAAGATGTGCATGTAATTTCATTAAAACAAACCCTGCCATTTTGTTGTTAAAATAATGTTAAAGCAGCCTATAAAACTGTAGAAATAGGGTTTTCTGTGAAAACTCAGAATCTTCCTTCTCTTATTTCCAAACTCCCTGGACTATTTTGTATAGCCTTTGCTTCAGTCTCCTCACTACCCACTATTGTTCACATCATTCTTGAGTGGAAAAGCAGCCATTATATATCTGAATCTTGCAAGTTCTCCATATATTCTATCATTTTAATATTAAATGGAGTGATATTCTGATAATAGAACATCTTTAACAAAATTGACCCAACTCCTTTAGAGGTGTCCTTTCTAGAATAATGAAAGTAGGTGTGAGGTTTAACTTTTAACACGTGAGTTTTCCAACATTTAAGTATTTTTAAAGTTTTACAGCAGGTTAGAAGAAGTCAAGGTAGCTTGTGCACTAGGGAAGAAAGATAATCAGCCTTCCTGTCATCCTTTATCTGACATTGCTTGAAGATAATATTACCTGTTACATCAGATGTAAGCGATCTGTTGGGTGGATTCTTCATCATGATGGGAAAATTAAACTGCATTTTTCTGCCATCTAGTGGCTGATCCCTCAAAAATCACAGGACAGCTGATTAACTTATTCTTTAATTATTTTACTGCATTGACTATGGGGAGCTTATGTTTTCATTCATTTATTTATTTATATTTTTATAGACTTATTAAGTCAGCTGTGGCTTGCTTCACACTTGTAAGATCAGCAGCCACTATCAGGTTAGATCTCCAGAGAAACAGCTGAGAGATCTGTGTAGGCTTCCCTATCACTTTGTGCTCAGAGTAGTAAAAAAGAAGGGTCTATGGCAATAGATGAACAGAAATGTAGATCTCACTGTAATCCAAAATTTATTGAACAGCAGTGACATAAAGAAGTAGCTGGTAGTCTAAACATTAGAGTAAATAATAATAATTTTTGGTATCAGAGTAGTGTTCTTTAAACTTTTGCTTAATGTTTCCAAGTTAATTGGATGTAGGGACATAGTTGAATCTTAGAATTATTTTGACCTATGCTCCCAAGACATAAACAAGAACAAGTATGAACTGTAATAACACCATCCCAGATCTTTCCTGGAAGCCAAAACCAGGAATCAAGATATTAGCTTACATGAGTTCTTTTCAATAAATGTACCTTTTGTGGTATTTGCATCTGACCTAAAATTGTGAATAGTCACTGCAGAATTTCATGATGAAATCTCTGAGCTCTTTTGTATCTTAGATCTGAGTCACTGAGGCAAATCCATCACTGCTCCCTGGCAGTAGGAATGTTCTGTGTCCATGTTAACACAGGCTTAGTTCCTACAGTGACTGCTAGGAACTAATTTAGTGAGTAAATTAAATGGCACCGTAGCTGTTATCACTTGTATTTAAGGTATTTACCAAGCTTTGGTGCTGCCAAAACAGTAGGCAAATGAGCACTATATCAATGCTGCTCTAGTAATTTATGTAGCATCAAACTGCTCTGTGTGTGTGTGTGTGTGAGCAGGCATCTTCTCAGCCTACATGTGGATTCCTAAATCTGCAGGCTGGTTAGATGGTTGTCATGCATTCATCTGATATCTTCTGAAATTCTTGTTTCCTCAAAAAAGCACGGCATTTCAAGTTATCTTAGGAAACTTGAAAAATTACAAGGCATTTTTAATTAATCTGTGGATCATCAAGAGATCCTCTTGCTTTGGACACCGCAAAATAAATGCGTGTGACATGCAGTTTCTCTTGAGCAGAGAGAATAAAGATCTAGGTAGTATGAGAGGGAGAGGATGATCAATTTGAACTCAAGTAGATGATGTTGTCCTGCCTTGTACTAGGTGCAGTTTGGAAAACTGACATTCTAAACTCCCTTTTATATCTGTAAAAGTTGAAAATTACTGGATCTGTAAGAGATATCTGTATATCTATATCTGTATCTGTATCTATTAACATAGCTTATAATACTAAAAATAACACTATTAATTCACTGCTTGGCAACTGCAGTCAATTACAAAAGGATTGCTGCTTTTCATTTACTAAAGTCACTTGGAAATAGTTGCTATTGTCCTAAAAGCACCATCTTTTGTAACTAAGAGTTGCTTTCTTAGTTGTGAGGTGTGTATGTAGTTCATTGGCTGGGATAGCAGCTCTTGTAACAAGAATTTGGACTTAAATTTTGAGGTATTCTAGTCAAATCTCTTTACCCATCAGCATAATATTTCAACTTTTGAGATGTTTATCCTTAAGTGAAATTAGATGCACTTGATTTTTTTTTCTGCTTATAGTTCAGTTGTTGATGCAGTACCTTTACATGAGAAGTAATGTAGCTTGCATTCTACATTATAGCATAAGACTAAAGACAAAATAAAGCATTACTTTTTGAGGGGGATTAAATGTTATTTTACTCATGCTTAATAGTGTAAAAAATCATAATTTTTAAAAATTAATTTTATTATGGTAAGCACTTGGTCTCCGAAGAAAGCTAAGATATTTTTTAGAAATCAAGCATCACAAAATTCTCTTCGGAGACACAGTTATACAGTTGGTCTTTGGTGAACTTTCTGATTACCTAACTGAATATTGCATTCGAAAGCCATTTTTAAGAGAGGGAAGGTAGGACAGTAAACCAGTAGTGAGATTCAGTGCTTCTCTGGTAAAATTGCTGGTTTCTTCCTTTCGGTAAAACTTTCCCCCAGAGCTTTCTGTAGGATGTAGGAACTAGACAATGCAAGAAACCAAAGAACTAAATCAATGCTGCTTTTACATTGAGATTTTGTTGCTTAGTTTTCTCCCAGGTCCCCAAGTTAGTTTTACAATGCCTAATGTGCTTCCTTGCCTTCTTTAATTTCAGTGGTTTGTTTTCAATGTAAAAATACAATTGTGAAGTTCTGCTGTATTTTATATTGGTCAGCAGTTTTTCCCTAGAACTACACAAGTACTTCACTGAGCTGTAAATCAGTGGCCAAAATACTTCTTTTAGAAAAAAAATCCTTTTAGGAAATGAGCAAAGTAAGCCTTAAAATAATTTCCATTAAATATTTGGTTTTTGCATTATTTCTAATAGGTAATACAGTTCAGACAGTATACCAAAGAGGAGATGAAATGAGCAACAGTGCTATGTAAGTGTACATGATATTTAAAAAAAAAAAAATTACACTTAAAGCTTTATAAAGATGTTTGTGATGTGAACATAAATTTTAGAACAGGGGACTGCAAACACATGAAACATTTGTTTAAGAACTGATAAATATTCCTTTATGTTATAATTTTAATATTACACAGTTCTTGCAGAGAAATAGGGGAAATATTAAATACTGGATGGTGTTGCATTTTTCTGTTTCCTTTTTTTAAAAAAAGACTAATAAGATTAGACTGCAAAACAAATTCTTAGAGCTTCATAGAAAGCTTATGCTATAGCTTGTATTTTACATACTGGGGAAACAGTTCATTGTTTCGTAGTCTAATATGACACTCCAACAAATATCCAAGGTTAAGGAGCTGCATCTGGTCCTTAAAATTACCCATTCCATCTGTCAAAGCCATTGAACAGTCCAGGAGAAATTTTTTTTGTGGTAAATGTGCAGTTAGCCCACTGTGAGAGAATATTACTTTTTTCCTTTATTAGTGTGTTATGATCAAGGGACATTGAGTGGCAGCAACAGTACTAACCTGTAGGGGACTGAGAAGAGAAAGTATCCAGAAACTGTGAAGGAGAAGCCTTGCTTTCTGCATCCCATATCTTAGCCCCATGTTTGTATCCTTTGGAATCTGTGGAAGATTAGAAGGAAGATAAAAGGGACCATGGAAAATTTAGTTGCTTTGGTTTTTTATAATTCTAAGGCTTCACAGGATTTATGGAGAGTAGAACAGTCAGTTTTTTTATTAAGTGGTGAAAGAGGGAAAAGGAAGCTCTGGCAATTCTTCGGTCTGTGGACACTTTGAACAGGTGAGGATATCTTTCTTAAAGAGGGAAAAACCCCAGTGTAGTAACTTGTATTTTGCTTGGACCACAAAAGTGAAGTTATTTACCCTCTTCTAACAGAAATAATGTATCATTCTGAAATTGTTCCAGTAATACTGTGAGGGATACCAAGGTCTGATCGAGGACTTGGAGAATGTGTAAGGAGTCTGCAAAATCTAAGGAATACTATGTATTCCAAAGATAAACCAGATGGGAATGCTTTTCCCCCGTGTTGAGCTACTGATTCCATAAGAGACTGTTCTTACTAAGGAATTTTAGAGTGGTTGGATATATATTTTTTTTTTCCTGAGGTGGGCATTAATTGAGTGCAATAGAAGCTAATGTTGTATGGTACCTTTGAAAATCACAGTGAAGAACTACAGTGCACGTTTTATTGAGTGTGTGTGTATGAATATGCATATATGAATACTTTTTCTGCTTTTCACTGTTCGAAGGGGGCTTTGGGAGGAGGGAGTGGAAGGTGGAAATGGAAATGCTTTGTTTTTCTCATCTTTTCTATGGCATTTGCGATATTAATGTGTAACTAGGGAGCAATCAAATCACGGCATACAATATTTTTAATGTTAAGCCTTCCTATCAAAACTCTATAAAACTAACATGCCAATTTGGTTTCTAAAGAGAAGTTGTTTATATAGCTTAAATAAGAGCAGTGCATTTTTCTCTGCTGAGAAAATGGCTGCAGTTTTTTCATGTTATATAAGCAGCAAGAGTATTGAAAAGCTCATTAAGAGTGCCATGTGTCTCTACTGCTGTAACTTTTGTGGCTTTATAAAAAGTTTCTTTCACTTCTTTTCTAAGCTGTGTTGCCCATTTTGAATAGCCTCTGTTGGTTACAAGATTATAACACTGTAAAGGCTTTATCTCGGCAAAGCCCTGCTAGTTACTAGTGAGACTTTTTTTTAAGTAAATGAATTCAAAGCTATTCTTTTTTTTTCTTTCATTTTTTTTTTCTTCTAAAGCCTTTTATTCAAAAGTCTGAATCATTTTGCAGGAATGTCAGGATCTAAAGACTTGCTAATTTAACGCATGTATGTGTTCTGGCCCATCACACAGTACTGGCGAATCAGATTGAGTGTAGCAAAAGAGAAGCTGCCTCTTTCTGCTGCATGTGCAAAGATTCGACTGGATCTCTTGGAAGCTTATTCACAGAGTGTCTGGTACTTGGGTTTGCAATGTTTTGTGGGTAGGAGACTGGCCTGCTGTTGTCAATTATGTTTGCTGCTGTTGTGTGCGTTTAGAAGTGTTAGGGTAAAGTAACCGTGTGCTGTAGTACATGTGTTGCAGGGCAGGGGTGAAGCTTGCATTCCATTCCAAAACTGGGATTAAGTAACAGTCTGTCTGAAGTTGGTTTATTTTACAAAGTATCAGATTTCAACATAATTGACACTTTTATCCCTTTCAACTTTGTTCTCCTCTGTGGTCTGCATTCTTCCCTCAGTCCATGGGATCCACAGCTCTGCTTGCATCATATCTTGCAAGAGATGATTCCTGATTTATTGTGTGCCTTTCTGAGCAAGAAATTTGGGATAGCCTTTCCTTTCGAGCATAGTGTGCTCTTTTGTATAATCTGTACAGAATTACTCAAGAAATAGATTTTAGTGGGCTCACTGAAACTGCAGTGGTAAAAGAACATGAAAATCATGTTTAAATATTGATAGATTTTTTTGCCTGTCTAAGGGTTTGAGAAGTTAAGCAGGCAAATTTGATGACAGTTAATAACATTTTTTCCCACAGCAGCCTTTCTTCTCCCCCTCCTCTTTCCTCTTTATCTATCAGCAGCTCACTTATTTTTTCTAGCAGCCTCTCTGACAGCCAGTTGACATGTCCCAGGCTTCCCTTCCCCCTCTCATGTCCTTCACCAGTTATAACTATTATAATTTACTTCAGCAAGAAAGATTTCATTGCAACAAGAAGGTGAAATTAAACCCCCTATTCAACAAAATGCTGTCTGAGGTATCATCTGAAGGAAATAAGACGTTCTCACTACTCTGTCTGATGCTTAGTAACCCCTTTTTGATGATGTTATGATGATTAGTTCACATGTTATCAGTACTAGCAGTCACTTTCTTTAGTGACTTATATTCTGATCTGACTGTTTGGCTGGACAAGGCGCTGATGAACTAAACAAGGAGTAGAGCCAAACCTCCCTTTTTCAAAGTAAATTTTTTGTTGTTTTACAGTATATGAGGAAGAATTATTCTTAAAATTTATATAGCTATTGTAATGTCTTGCCCTCATCTTCTCTACCTACCTAAATATCATCCCTTCATTTGTTTTCTTCCAAACCCAGTACTTCAAATATTACTCAAATCTTGCTTGTTTCATAGCATCTGAAAAAATAAAGGTGGTTGAATTCTAGTTTGCTAGTGTCTAAGCAGCTTGAGTTTAATTTTCTCTGATGATATCATGTCTGTGTTTCAGCTGGAAGTAGGACATTTTTCGTATCAGTACACCAAACAATCTTTATGGTCTATGTTAAAGATGAAATACAGAACAAGTAATGATTTTTTTGACTTAGTACACCTTAGGATAGGTTTGACTACAATGTTATAGTTGTTGATTGCAGTCATGAAATATGTGTTTTTTCTTCCCTCCCGAGGTGTCTGAAATGTGCAAATCTGATACTCATTGATTCATTTCTCATGAGTAAAATGTCTCTGTCCTGTTGTTCTTGGTTTTTTTGGATGTCAGTTCTGGCTATTCTATTCTAGCTGCTTTGGGAAAAGTATATATGAACTTGATAAGCAATAAATCTATCTTACCCCATTTCTGCACGACTTTCTTTTTCTATTTCCCCAAAATGGCTCCAATGATTCTTCCTTTCTTTAATTTTTTTTTCTCTTTGGTCTTCTGTCCTTTTGAAGTTTTAGGTAGCCAATCTATGGAAAGGATTTCTAATTAGTATTTTCTTTTGTACATTTATTGACAGACAGTTCAAGGTTTTTGAGGAAAAAAATGTTTAATCAAGTTCTAAGTCTATAAACCATGGACTTTTGAAAGGAGATGTAATTGAGAAAGATTTGGAGTAACTATTTTTGAAAAACTTTCCAAAGAAACACTTACAGCTTAGATTCATGGAAATACTCCTTTACTTGCTTAGCTGTCCTCATTTGAGTAAATCCTGTTGTGTTAAGCAGTGATCCTGGTTATGGTTTTGTACATTGTCCTGCCCTTGTATGAGGAATTAGTTGGCTTCAGTATGTTGTGGAAAAACACGGTGTCCTCTAGGTTGCAGAATGACCAAGATTAAGCAGCTCTGATTCTGGTATTTCTACAATATTTCCTTTCCTTCCTTTTATCAGAAGCAGCACATTTAAATAGAAAAATGGAATTTTACTGTGCTGTTGGCCAGAAAGTAAGATGTTATGGTTAAATTAATCTGTGAAACATTTAAATACATCTGTATGGAGGGTGTATGTACATTTATTTTACATGTATTTATAGAATGCTTGAATTAAAGTACTGATCACATATTATATGGCTAAAGGGGGGAAGCTTTTATTCTTGCCAGCAGAGCCCCATTACTCAGCTGTTGGTTTTTTGGTTTTTTTTCCAGAAATAGATTTTTATTGGTATAATTTACATGCCAGTAAAGCAAAGTGTTCTTTTTAGTACTTATTTGTAACATCAAATATGCAGGAAAACTTTGTAAGGTAATTCACATGAAGCGTTTGTGACCCTTATGAAAAGTAATTTCCAGTTATGCAAATACATGAATAAGAGAGGTTCATATTCTGTTCATGAAGGTTAGCCCGTTGCATCAGGAAATAGAAGCAATGCCAGTTCATTTAGTGGACTGTTCAAGCAATGTGTGATCATAAATGAATCTCATGATTACTGTGAGAACTTTCAGACTTTTTTTCTGGTATAATTTATATGCCTAGCATATAGCATATATGATAATATGGTATAACAAATACTTTTGACATGTTTGGATTGGCTGCATTAATCATAGCAAGTAGAGCTGTTAGTTATGAAGACTATTCAAATAAAGGCCAATAAAATGTTTAAAAGCATCATGTTCTGCATGTTTCAATTTGCAAAAATGTTTTAAAATATTTATGCTATTTAATGTTTTTCTCTCTGAGAAGCTGAGATTTGAGGCCTTTTCTGAACTGAAATAAAATCATCACTAGGTATTAGTTGACATATTTTGACATATTTGAGATTTTGCTGTCTTGTCTATATTATCCTTAAGCATGTCTCGCATTAATTAAATTGGAACTTGGGCTTTTTTCTTTCTTGAAAGACTTCATGTCTTGTGTCAGCTAGATTTTCTTAAGTACATTTGTCAGAATACATGGGCCAACACATTCTCCAATGAATTCTGTCTAGTCTAGACAGAAGATGAGAGAGAAGATACTTTTTACAGATTTCTATAAATAGACTGTGAAAGATTTTTCTGTGCTGTAAGATTAGATGTTTGATTTCATCATTGCAACACTAGGAGAGGGAAAGCATATGCATTGGGTATTGTACCTAATTTGGTTTTTTATTGTTTGCTAGAAATGATGTTTTCTTTGCTTATTTGTTTAATACATATCTGTCAAAGCCTTACAGTTTTGGAATAAAGGGATGAAATATGTTTAGAAAATTGTTTTGTTTTTGAACAGCTTGCATGGTCTGAAGCTCTTAATAGCTAAGTAGTGAGAGTCAAAAAGCAAGCAGGACATTTAGTGGCTGGGGTAAGGATACAGTTCTCATCTTACAGCTTATTGTGCAAGAACTGCAGTGTGTGTCTTTGTGTCTGTATATTCTGTGTCTTTTCCTTATCTATAGTAGGCACGTGTTTATTTCTGTATGTTGTAGCTCTAATAAAGCTGGGAAGATGCAAACCATAGAGGTACATAACTAAAAAGATTGGCTCTTTTGTTTGTCAAAGTAAAATGTCTTGTAGCTTCTTCAGACTAGATACAAGGTGGAAATTTTTTGTGAAGATGGTGGTGAAGCACTGGAACAAGTTGCCCAGAGATGTGGTAGATGCCCCATCCCTGGAAGCATTCAAGGTGAGATTGAATGAGGCTGTGGCCAACCTGATCGAGTTGAAGATATCCCTGATCATTGCAGGGAGATTGGACTAGATGGCCTTTAAGAGTCACTGCCAACCCAACCCATTCTATGATTCTTCATCCAAATTTCGTAGTGATTTTAATAACTGGTGTGGTTTCTGTGCATAATACAACTGATCAAACGCTAGACTATTGTGTTTGAGTCTTAATCCATTACAGCTCATGCTTCTAACTTCTTTCAAGTCAAAGCACATCCCAGACATTGCCATTTGTCTCGAATAAATATTCAGATTATAGCTTCTCTCTGCACAACTCTGTCAGATTTAGGAATGTTATTCACTTTTGCCCACCAAGACAGGATTTTCTTTTGTGCTCTCCAGCAGTCTCTCACTCTTCCCCCCCACTAGTATTAGTCACTAGTGCTTGTGTCAGCTTCCCTTTTTGTTTACTCATCCATGCCATGTTCCTCTCAGCCCTTCTTTGTCAGCGCTTGCCTCTTGTTTATCTTTCACTCTTGCTCTCATCTTCCCTAATTCCTTTCTTGCTAATGTATTGGTGACTATTTTTATTCCATTCTTTCCTCACTTTTGGTTACTGCTTAAGGAGTGAGTCGTCTTTCAGGACTATTGTGTCTTCAGTCTCTGAAAGGAAGGTGGCAGCTTTGTTTTGCTCCTGGAAACTAAACTTTGGCACATAAGGTTTAAAGCCAGGGTGCCGGTGGCCTCCAGCATCTTGATGCTTTTGCATGTGAGAGCAGTAGCTCTTTAAAGAGACAAAATATTTCTGCTGGTGAAGTCAGGAAGGAACTGAATGAAACCAGAAATCAAGTGTCTTTTAATGAGCATTGAGACTTGCTAATATGCTCTTTCTGGGGAAACTAGTGAGGCCATCCTAGGAGTTTCACTGAAATTGTCAAACTCCAGCCATCTCCTAGCCCCTTAGCCCACCAAGCAGTAAGTGAGGCATGCCTCTTGCATTATCACGTTACATTACCTGTGAACACCAAGTATTGCGGTATGTAGGCTGCTGAAGCATGGAGACCATGGTAGGCAGAATTCCTGTGGTGGATGCTGGCATCCAAAACGGGGGAAAACCAGGTAGAGACACTCTCTGTAGACCCCTGCCTGGCATTGTGTGGTTTTTTCTTTTGCTGTGTCTGACTGTTCTACAGACAGCTGTTCTTACAGACTGAAGGTTGGGAGGGTGTTTTATAGAAAATCTGTAATTTGTTATGACATAGGTGAATAATAAAGTCAGTGACAGCCTTACTATAAATCACTGGTCTAGACATGTAATTATTCCTGAATTTTTTTGACTGTTCCTGTTACAGAAAATAATGTGGTAGCTGATTTTTACCAATGAATATCATTATAGGATGGCTTCACAAATGGAACATATGCATTTTACAGTGTAAATCTGTATGCAACTGTTATTCTTCTCGTGCCATTGACTAATGTTAAACTTAAGAAATTATGAAAACATTTAAATTGGTTCTTTCCAGGAAGATAATCATTTGTTGCCTTTTAGTGAGGCTGTGAAGGGCACTTTTTTTTGAGGCTTCATTGTTTTGTGTAATTTTTATGGTTGTACTCCAAATCTGTCTGAGAATGAGTATTTTTTCTACCCTATATTCTCTTCCTGCAAAAGATTCTCAGTCAAGGTATTTAAAGGATAATTATTGTAAATGGATATTTGTCCTGAAGTTATCATTGTAGAATTAAAGATAAAAGTTGCTGTCAGAGTACAAGTCTATGTGGCATCAGATAACAACAGTATATAAAGCAGCATTCTCCCAGAGGCTGTTGATAGACCAGATAAACAGGACGTATCACTGGCAATGTATGAGAAAAAAACGTAGTGGTGAGCTCATAAATGCAAGTAGGCAGGCAGAACAGACTAATCCCACCACCCTTGGTCAGTTGCATAAGGATGCAGGATCTGTCATTTTCAGTGGTCCAGAGTTTTGGAAGCAGTGAATTTGCCCTGAAAACTTAACACAAGCAAAGTAGAAAAAAGCAAATGGGTATCTTAATGTGTAGTTTTACCTGGATTTTGCTGAGTAAGAACTACTACTTGGAAAAAAAAAAAAAAATTGACCAATCTGAAGAAAGTATTGAAAAGTCGTGGATTTTGTTTGTAGCCACAGGCAGCAGTAACAAATGGAAACATTAAAAGTCATAACTGTCTCCTGGAAGAATAAATTTCTATCAGCAGAGGATGAGTTAACCTATAGCACTGTCTGTTCCAAAAATGCGCTTTGTCAGAGGAGAGGCAAGGCTGAAGGGGGGTAGAGCATGAAGGGCAGAGGATTTAAGAGCCTACTGTGGTAGTTTGCAAGGGGAGTACGACATATTTCTTCTCCCACATGGCCAATTCCAACAAGTTAGAAAATATCCTCCACTGACACAGTTTTTCTAAATTTCAGCCTTTTTTTCAGTCATTTGCTTTGTTTGTCTTGAGACTAAATAGGTTGCAAGTCCTCAGATAGTGTGTACCACTGCATACAGTCCTGAAATTATCTATTTTTAATATATGATATCTGACTGTTGTCAAACCAGATTCACTGTTTTACTACCTGTGCAGAGGAAAAAAAAAAAAAGAAAGGTGCTGTTCTCTGTTTTCAGGATATAACCTCAAAATCACATGATGTGTTGAGAATCTTGGCACAAATGGTGAAATTCCCGAGGCTTAGCAGTTAAAATGAGAAATTTGCTGTTGTTTAATAACTAGGGAAATCCTTATCATTGGTACCAAAGAATTAAAGTCTAGTCTTTTGTATCCAAAATTGTGATTTATTGCTATTGAGATTGGGCCTTAGGAAATGAATGCAGTACATTGATGTGGTGTGGAAGTCTGTACTTATGCTGTTTCAGGAGTAAGTCCAAACCACAGACCTGAAAAAAACAATGCTACTACAGTCAAATCTGGCTGAAGTTGTTTTCAGCATAACACAGAATAAGTGATGTGTTTGGCACAACAGAACAAGTGTCAGTTGTATGGCTGGGCTCCATTCTAAGTGAAAATAGGAGCAAAATCTTATGTGGTTTACCTTTCACTAGTCCTTGAAAGCTGATTCCTTCAAATAAAACAGTATCTTCTTTTTTTCATGACGTTTCCTTTTCTTCTCTATTTTCTTCCTTCTGCTAAAAAAACAATTGCGAACCTCCAAGGAAAGCTCACTTCTGAACTTAAATAGTCTCTTAAAATGAAAAGAAAAAAGCAAACCAAAATACAACCCAAAAAACAGATTAGGCAACAGCATAAAAAATATTCTTCTTCTATATCTTCCATGAGGATACAATATGTATACCACTTGGAGTCATAAGAGAGTGTTAAGCTCTTAAAAGCCAACTAAATATCAGCCCACCAATGCCTGTTAATGTGGAAGAAAACTTATATAATTCTGTACATCCAGGATACATCTGCAATTTGGTTGTATAAGTAGAACTGAACTAATTTGATTGATAATATCTTTGTACTGTTATTAGAAAGTAGAAAATCCTAAGGGGAGAAAAGTATTGAAATCTAGCCAGACCTGATCCAAGTTGATTTTTTCATTGTGTCGAAAATGGCGTTAATTTGTAATATTTGTTTCTTCCATACCTTTCTCTGCAAGTTACATACCTGCATGAATGCAAGTTAAGTCACAGACTGCATTATATAGAAGCAAAGAATCATGTTTATAGCTTACTGTAAGTTTCCATACTTTTTATTACATTTTTATTCCATGCAGGCGAATATGAGCTTGCTTTTTTGTGTTTGTTACATTAAAATCCATGCGAAGCTTCGAGTCTTTCGTTTCCACTGAAAATTCTCCAGTAAGCGTAAATCTTGTACTCCTCTCACACAGCTCTTTTTGTGGAACATATGAGACTTCCTGTGAAAGGGAAGATTTCTCTAGTGCTCTAGTTTTCTTTGACCTTCTTCCCTGTGAATTTTATCACAGGGGGGACACTGGGCTGTCATTTCACTTTTATCTGCAGATCTACATTTAGAGCTAGTTGGAAAGACAATCATCATGTGCTTGTGTTTCATCTACTTCTGACTAGAGATCTGTTTCCAGTATCCCAATGTCCATGTCAGAGGACCCCCCTATCATTTAATTTTTTTACTACGCACAATATTTTGGTGTTTCTTAGTTGCAAGGTTATGGCATGAGATGGATTTTTCAAGAGAAAACTTAGGAACATCCAACTTAAAAGCTGAAGAAGCTCTTGATGTGTATTCAGAAAATGTAAAGACTATAACAGGAAGAAGGAACAGCTATGGCAGTTCATATGTTTGGATATGAACCTTGTTCTAACAGTGCTTAACCATTTCCCTTTATAGTTCTGAACAGTGTAGTTGGGGAGAAGGAGACTGAGTTGTTTTGATTGGTATTCTGCATGTGAGGAAGTGTACATGGAAGCAGAGGGAGGGAAAAATAAAGATGCAACCTTTCATGGAACAACATATTTAGATCAGTTAGTAAAAGCAGCACATATAGACCTTTTGTAGGATTCTTTTCGCTCCATTTCTTCAAAAATAAAATTCACTGAAGAGGCAAAATGGACTAGAGATGATTCAGGTTTCAAATGTGATGGTGATGGAAAATGCAAAGATGAGTTGGATATTCTCCTGACAAATGTTACTTAGAAGAACTGAGACCAAGGGTAAGGCAGCCTCATTTTACCTGAATATTGCCTATGTTTCCTTTGTTAAAGAAAACAAATAGAACAAGCTGTAAAGTCTGAGGGTATTTTCTCTTGGGAAGTTATCCTTTTTCCCCATCAATTCTTTCAACTGTATTGTCAGCTGACAGTGCTGAATTTGAGTATTGACAACAAAGGAAAAGGTTGCTGGTGAATATGAAGCAGTGTTGATCTATTGCTGAGAAGAGACTGTGTTGGGTTTTTCCAGCCACAATTGCTTTCTTTTAAGGGGAGGTAGAAGAGATGGCTAAAGAAAGATAATGAAGTGTATTGCTATTTCTAATAGATAGTAACAAGTATCTTTGAGCAGATAGTAGAACTAGCTTCCAAGCTTTCCTGCCTGTTTGTTTTTTTTTTTATTTCTTGAAATTATAGATACTACAGAAGTGGTACAATAGCCAGCACAGTTTCCAAGCTGATCTAGCATACATAATTGCCTAGAAGCAATTGTCCCTTTGCAAGGTAGATATCAGAAGGAGTAAGAGTTACTGCTTAAAATGAGTGCCATGGAGGGGAAATATATTTAGAATGATCTATTTAGAATATGATGATACCTGTGGGTGGATGTTATCAAGACCTACCCATTTGCTACAGAACACTATTTGAGTGGGGTAGAAAAAGCTGTGGAAAATACAGTTGAAGTGAAATTACGTTAGTCTTCATGTATTGGGATAGTTTTTAAGTCTTCTGAGAAGAAAATTTGTTCCAGTCTTGCCTTCGAACTTTTGAATTGATTGAGCCAGCTACAAAATAACTCTTATATTGTATTTAATGTACCTTCAGATGTGATAAATTCCAGATACGATAAATTTCAGAGAGAGAGTCTGTCACTTGCAGACTAAGATTAAATGAGACACTTGAGAACATTAAATTGCCTTTTGGTAAGTGTGATATAATTGCCACTCTATTGAGTTTAGCATTCATTTCTAGATCAGAGTAGTATAGTGTAAATAAGTAACTGTTTACCTAAGAGGTTTCTAGCATTTTGCCTTATAAAGTGTGTATGGACAATAGGAAAACTGAAAAAAGTAACCAGTATGTGTGTGTGTACACATATGTTTTCTTTTAAAGCACTCATAATTAATATTTTACTCCAATTCCATTAAATGATCCAAGCTTCTGAAATTACGTATATGGAAAAATCTCAAGCACATTGAAGTATGTAGCAATGCAAGAAAAAAATAAAAATACTTTCTTCTTGTTTTAGTAGTCCAAGTCAACAAAAGGTACTCTGTATTTACAATGATGTAATGTTATAATTTGAGTGCTGAGGCTAGCAGACAAGACTAGACAAAGTGAATTTTAAAAATGCCATTCTAATTAAACTAGTCCCTTGTGCAGATCACTGATGGTGTTTTGGCCTTGCTCTTGACTTTTTAACACCAAGAGGTATTTCTAATGGCTGTGGTTAAGAGCTTTAAGCCCAGCTCTGCTAATGATCAGCTAACACCTGTTGTGGTGAAAAGCTATTTTAGTTGAACAGTCCCAGGATTAGTTTTATAGACCAAAATAAACCCCTGTCATATAGTTGAGTGAATAGCTTTAGATTTTGGGAAAAATATGCTGAATGTGTGGTCTAAACCTACTGAAATATATGGAATATTAAAGCAGTACCGGAAAATGGCACCGTGCAAATGCTGATGTCTCGGCCAGTGCAGGAAAGTAAATCGTCTCCTCTGTCACTTTAATACTTTCAGGATTTCTGCCTGTCTCTCTGGTTTCCCTAACTGACTGTCAGACAATTTTATAAATCCTAGTAACTTGAAGAGGCCTTAAAAAAAACACAGGTGATCACATGATTGACTCTGTAGCATGCTGTCATGATGTAACAACTCACTGAAACACTGAGAGACCTAATAAACAAAAATACAGAACTTCTGCTAATGCACTTCTTACAGGCTCAAGCATTGCTTTCTTTTTTTGTTGTTACAGTGCAAAGGTCTTGGCATAATGCTCTAAAGGTGCCATGTAGAATTTATATTAGATGTTGTTAGGCAAGAAAGTATTTAAGACCCAACCAAGTAATAACACATTCTCCTCATGCAACACTGAAAAAGAAACACTAACACAGGACTTGGAATAATGCCTTATAAATGAAAATGTGTAGTTTACGGGTGGGTTCGGTTGGGACGGAGACGGTGACGGAGAGATCTCTATAGGCAGGTCTTGGGACACATGGGGTTTATTGTAAAAGGCGTGGGTATAGGGGCACTGCTCAGAGCTGCCAGACTCAGCTCTGAGCAG
>NW_008236217.1:9162434-9228355 GCF_000691975.1 Corvus brachyrhynchos | reverse complement strand
GGCCATACCATTGTTTTCTAGTTGTTCAGTAACTAAGACTTGGTATTTCAAAAGTGGCTTTCATTTCAATGTTGCCTGTAGTTTTCATATTCCCAAAATCTTTTGTCAGGCAATCATATTTACAAGGCTTTCCTGTTTCATCTTCCCCAACAAAAATGTAATGGAAATATAATTAATTTGAAGTGTATAATGCAAGTTGTCACGTTTGCAAAGAAAAAAATGTAAATTATCCTTGTCTTGCTAGTTTTGCCCTCAGACTGTTAAATCAGTAGTAATCTATAACTCCAAAGACTTTGCATATTGTTGGTTTTTAAGTTATAGTTGTCAAAGTCATATGGAAAAAGATGCTTTTGATTGCTACCTAAAGTTACTGTCCATTTCACAGAAAAAGGCAGAAATTTTTAAGACAGTTGCTCATATGTTGATGTAGATACACTTCTAATTTGCAGGATTAGTTGATAATATTTTGATTTTTTCTGGTCCAAAACTCTGTTACAATGACTGGAAGTGTAGGACAGATTTCCATGTTTAGTGAAAGTATGAAATTAAACAGATGTGTCAAGGCATATACAGCACAGGTTTTGATAGTTGTTAAAACATACCAACAGGGCCTTTGATGTTTGTTTGATATCTGAGCAATTCTTTTTACCTTTAGGAGGAAAGATGTAGTACAAAAGGAGTACAGTACACACTGATGTGAATACTCCTTCCATTTAGATTTTTTTTTTTTAAATAGGAAAAAAAACCAACCAAAAACCAGCCTGCAAAGTCTGTTGGCTAGTCCATGCTAGGAAGTAGATTTTCTGCATAAATTAGACTATCTTTTCTTCTCTCCCTTTCTGCTTGCCACTGAGCATATCCATTGTCATAGTATTTATGGAAGCCTTGCATTCTTAAGGTATAAAAATATTATTGTCCTTGTTTGTGTCCCGTATCTTGTTTGTGTTGCTCTTCAAGACATAATTATGCCAAATAGGGTTAGAATTCATCAGATTGAAACAAGAATCATCTGGAGTGAAATCCTAATGTAATTTTTTTCTTGTTGGGCCTTAGAAAATATGAAGGTGTTCATAGCTAATAAAATGAGACTGGAGAATATACAGCCTAATCGCTTGTGCCTAAAGCAATCCTAATGTTTCTAGAAATTATTTATCTGAAGGTTTGCTGTCAAGCAAATTAACAGATGCCCCAAATTTGTTTTTTTCACATTAGTATGTGGTATCCAATTACTGACACATGCAATCAAATATTTCTTGTTCATAATACTTAGAAAGGTGAGGAATTTATAGGTGCTCAAATTGCCATCCTGTGCAGTGGTGCAGATTCCAAAATTATTATTTGGGAATGTTGTCTGCAATGCCAGTGATTATGGATGACAGAAGCTGAAAAGAGAGGATGGTTTGAAATAATTTACTTCATCATCCTATTTCTTTGTTCCCAAGTTAACCACTGTTGTTTGTTTAGAGCTATCATGTACTCATGATGTTTTGTACAAATCAGGGATTGTACTGCAGATTCCATGAGGAGAAGCAATAAAGTCAGTAGGCTTGAATTCAATATGTTGTGTTTTGTTGCTACTGCTTCCAATTTACTGTCCAAGAGGAAATCTTTGTCTGTCAGATTATATTTTAATTTTGAACCTAAAGTGAAGTTGTCATGCATTAAGGTGATACTCTCAGAGAAATGAAAAATACTTTTAAAATATTTATTTATTTAAGTATGGAAGAATGGAGTTGTTTCTGTCTGAACTTCAGATTATTCAGTTTCAATAAAATGATTTATGAAAACACTGGAGGAGCTCCCCTTTTAGTATGAAAAAAACAACCTCTCTGAGCTAAGCCTTTGGGATGAATCAGATGGGTGTTTACAGATGCACATTTTAGTTTAAGGGTTCCATTTCAATGCAATTACATAAAAATACATATAGAGGTTTACATACGATAATTATATATCATTGCACATAACAGGGAAGTCTTGGGGCTAGCATTGAACTAAGGATAGTGGTGTATCAAAGACAAAAAACTTTTTATTGTAATTATTATTCAATGTCCTGCAATTTTGAATGCATTTTTAGATTTATTGGAAATTTCATTTCTGAGTATAAAGAGCATATGTACTGTGATAATTGCAAAATACAAACTTTTAATTTAAATATAGATACAAGGAGATAATAATTCCTTTAGCTGGTTGCTAAGCAGTTTTTTGCATTAAAATATTTATATTCGCCAGTAAAACAGCATTCTGTGCTTAAAAGCAATCCTTTGACACATACATTAAATCAGCTTAAACATCAAATACTACTTCTTGTCCATTAAATATGCCTATTTAGAAAACAGTAATGAATTTTAGTTGTTTATTTGTTTGAGGGTTTGTGTATATGCATAGTTATTACAGTTTCCTCTTAATTTGTGGTCACCGAAGGATTGGTAAACTGTTGAGTGTTGTAATAAGAATAAAAGCACTGCTAGGATGAATTTAAGCTCTGTGAAACCTCAGTGTCGTACGTTTGCTAGTAATGCTATATAATCAAATATTCTTTTGATTCCTATTTATTTTAAAATCTTTGGGATGGGCATGTACAGGAGGATAGGTATGTATACTTGATTTGAACAGAGCTGCTTGATCTGTTTGAGCAAACAGGAAATTTTTACATGTTTCTACACTAAGCAGAAAAGCCAAAAGTGGTTATACTGACTGGCTTGTTTTGTTGCCAAGCCATGGTTCTGCTGCTTAATTGCAACTAGAAATTTAGTATTTTTCTTGCCCTCTTGATACTTGCGCTTTTCACTAAAACATAAAAAGTGCACTGGTGTTGGAAACCACTTAGTCACAAATGTACTTTATTTTACCTTATAGGGTTCTAACAGAATTATTGTTTAAAGTTACAAATCCCATTTCTACCAGATGCTGCCAGTACTACTGCAAATCATCTGTGTTCGAGCTTGATTAGTAGAGGAGTTAATATTTTAAGGACTTTGCTCAAAATTTCTATAATTTTTGTTTCCCTCTGGACATTGGATTGCCTTAATCTTTCTTAGGCAATTAAAAATAGTTTCATAAAGTTCATGTAGCTACTTTCCAGGGCAGAGATTTCTGTACATACTTTTTTCCATAAATGCAAGGAGTATGTTTTATGAAATGCTATTCTGTTGAAAATACGTAGATTTAATGTAAGGAAATTTTTCCACAATAACGTGGCATCTTTCAGGTTTGATTATTTTTAATTTTATTTCATTTTGCTTTTTTGGTAACCAGTTTAGTGCTAGGACAAATTTCCAAAAAAATTCCAATTAAAGAAATGTCATTTGAACATGACTTTTTAGAAGAAAAGCATTACTTATACAGAAACTTGAAAGATTATTTGGATGAGAATAACATGTGGAAAACAAATCACATTCTCCCTAGTATCATACTGATTCTCTCCTCTTGTTCTCAGGACTGAATTCCACAGAAGTTTTTATGTCAATGAATTCTTTGCTGTGTACATAAAAACAAATTAAGCACTTGTTAAGTTAGCTTTTGGTAATACAGTCCTTCACCAGAGATTAACAGATATGTATACAGGGCAAATGCACCTTTTCCTATTCATGCCTCAGTCACATCTCCAGTTAGTGGGTTTTTTATGTACTCACCGGACTATTCTGCAGGATATAGAATGTGGAAAAGAGGCCATGGTATTGCCTCATTTTACAGAGAAGAATGAGTTATAAGGTTGCCATTTTGCCTTTGGATGTGTTGAAAAATAAGGGTTTCATGTTAATTGTCTGAATGAATTACTGAAAATCATCAAATAAAGATATACGTGGTTATATGAAGCAAGACTACTGATAAGTAGACATGAAGTAATCCACCTGAGTAATTTGAAAATCTTAACGTGTGGTTTTTTGGAAAAGCAAACAACAAAGCTCCTGAAGTATGTTAACTGAAATGGATAATATAAGGGAACTAAAGAGGAGTATTTTTTCTTTTTTTTCCTCTAAATTTCCCCCAGTGTTTTGTGCTTGTTTGTTTGTAACTTAAAATATGTTAGCAAATAACCTGAGCTGGATCTAAACTAAGGGTCGTATCTTTGGAGGGATGACAGAGAAACAGAGCAATCCTCAGGGTGCCTCATGCCTGTGACTTCAGTTAAGTAATTTCACCACATCCTGGCAATTTGGCCAATAAGCAGAATATTTTTGGTTCACTGATGGACTGATGTGCAAATTCTTGGGAATTCCACAACTGGTTGCAATTAAAATTGCTCAGTTTGCAAGTCCACTTTCAGATGATAGCTCCATCATAGCAGTCATAGTACTCTGCTAGGCTACTGATAGTTTATCAGTGAGCAAGCTTCAGGAGTAAAAGAATAGGCTTACTGCCTAGATGTATCATAAGGAAAAATAAGAAAACATCAAAATTATTTAGAGAAATTATTTAGAGCTGCAGTTAACAAGAATCATCTTTACCTGGTCCAGGTTTTCTAGCATGTCTAATAAGCCTAGGTAAGGTCTTCCTGACTTCGATGTTGGGAAGAATTCTTATAGGAATTCCAACTTCTTAAAATAGTAGATGTAGAAAGGTGGAAGAGTTGCTCTGACCAATCTATACCTTCTATAAGTCATGACCTACTGATACAATTCTTTCTCTGTTTGCCTGACAGAAAGCTGTAAGAGTGATCAGTGTGTGTTTCACACTTAGGTTAAATTCTGAATAATGAGGCTGAATCATTCATTAATGGTACCTGATTTTTGGGTTTGACAGAAATCTGTGGCTGAGTTTGATCTGGGTGTCATTACTACTGTGCACCTATCTGTCTCACAATTCAGGTGTTACTTGGAATCATAGAATGGTTTGGGTTGATAGGGACCTTAAAGGCCATCTTGTTCCAACTGCCCAGCCATGGGCAGGGACACCTTCCACTAGGCCAGGTTGCTCAAAGCCTCTTCCAACTTGGCCTGGAATACATCCAGGGACAGGGCATCGATAACTTCATTGAGCAATCTGGAACGGGTTGACTGGAGAAGAAGTTTTGTTCTTACATAGTTATGGGGATACTCTAAGTGTTGTACAATAATGGACTACTTTGTTAAGACTTGCAGCATCATCTTGTTTCATTTGAATATCATATAAGGAAGATATATTGAATTAAGTGTTCTGGTTTGTATAATACTTTGGTCATCTCCTTTTTTACATGTTGATATGATGGGAGAGGATGATATTGTTTGTAGGAAAAAATGTGTGGAAGAATTGGAGAAATGAGTTTTCCCATGTGAAAATATTCTATTCTGTGCAGAAGATATTGCATAACCTTATTTCCTTTCATTTCTTCTCACCCTGTCTAATCTTCCTGTGTTTCTTTCCCTTTATTTTATTGTTCTTGCCCTAAAGTAAGAACAAAGATGAGTTGTGAAGATTTTCCATAGTGGTTTTGTTTCAGAATTATTTTGTTAATTTTCTTAGCTGCCTTTGGTGCAATATAATGAACTTTCAAGTATGTTCGCAAAACCTGCATGATCTTGATTACCTTTTTTTTTGCCCCAGTTGTTTTATTTTAACCTATAATCCTATTAATAGAGTCTAGATTTAGCTCCAGGTGAAAATATAAAGCTTTGGATCTTATGAGAAAGTATTTATTACCTGGAGTATTTGGACATTTTGGGTACAAGATTAAAGCTTGCTTAGTAGTTATGGTTACATATTCTGAAACTATTCTTTACAGCCTTTAAGTATAAACAATTGTGCCCTTTATGCATGTATTATTTTGTTTCTGTAGTGCTTTAAACGTTATAATTAGGCAATGAAAAGGTGAGCATTTGAATTCTGGCACAGGACTGTGAGCTCTGTACAAGTATACAATTACATATGCTTCTTAAATAAAAACTAGGTCTGCTTCTCATTGTCTTGTGCATTTGCAATGCTTTTTTTGTATCAATAAAACTGTTGGAACTTTTAAATTTTTCTTCTGTAATTTTACAGCAGGTATACCTTTCATTTTGTTTCATGAATACCTTTAAAAATCAGGATCATTATTCAAAATACGACTTGTCATTACTCCTGCAGAGGAGTGAAATGTAATTACCTCTGCTTGTCTTCCATCCTGTTTCTCTTTGGATTGCCTCCCTCCCTCCCTCCCTAGGAGACTTTATACACAGCTCATGCAGCATGCTCGCTTCAGTCACTGCTTAGGTGGTGGTGTGGGAGGTACACACAGAGACAGAGGAGAGGCTCTCTTGGGCCACCAGTTCTCCTGCAGAGCTGGATGGTGTGGACACAGAAGCTTCATGCTCTGCCCTCTTTGGGCCACTTGCTAAGGTGAACCAATGAGAGGACAAGGACTCTGCTGCTGGACAAGGGCAGTAATTGGACCTGAAAATATCTTTAGGAGCGTTATTAACCAAGGCTTTTAGTTGTCATTGTTCTTTTGCAAAATAAATACTAGTATCTACCACCAGGTAGCACAGAAAAAAACCCCTTGAAGTAAAAAATTAAATAGTATGACAGAAAACTAATAGTGGAGAAAATGGGGGAAAGGGTAACCTTTTGGACACCAATGTCCTGTGCTAGGCATGCCTTGCTTTTTGTGTTTGTCTTAAGACCAAACAAAAATAGATATTTGACTGAAGTTTGATGAAACAGGAGAGATGAGCTCTTGGAACTAGGACATATATTAGTTAACAGATTTAGTGATTATGGATGGTAAAAGGGCACTTGAAAGTCTAGGGAATAGAGAACATTGTGATTGTGTTCCCTGATTCCAGGTCCTCAGAACGTAGAGGACAGTATAGAAGCCTTTGGTTGCCTCTTAATCTAATACTGAGTAGCAGTCAGGAAAGAGTTGGTGCAGAGATTCTTGGCCACAAAGAGTGGGATTAGTTGAAGTGTTTGGCTGTAAGGCATTCATACTGCCTTCATTTATGTTTTTATTTGCTGTTGCCTCTCTTCCTATTGTAGTTTTGTTTGGAGGAAATTTTTTTTAGATAGCTTCTTTCTGCTTCCTTTCCTTTGAAAACACTAGGGAAAACAAAAACAGATTACAACATGACAGAAACTTGTCAGGCATTAAACACAAACCACGAGCAAAGTATGCTTTTTAATGCTTTGGGAGATCTTTGAGAGGAAAGAACAAAACTACTGGGGCTTTTTTTTCAGTCTACAAATATCTATGGACAAATATATTTTCTCAGAGAAGATGGATTGTATTTTCAGTGTCAATAAAATTAGCAAGGAAGCTTTCCTGCTGTCTCACTTTTCAGAAATGGTATATTCTGTCTAAAACCATACTGGAAAGAGTCCAGGCAGTCTGTAAATTATTAAGAGATATCAAAACTGTTTTGGCTGCATGTCTTCTATTGGACTTCCCTGAAAATCAGTGGTTGGAGACTGGCACTGTGTTCCTGGCATCAGTGCAGCATGTTCCAAATGACAACTTAAAATGATTTTAGGAAAGCTGCTTACATAGATTATTCCATATTCTCTATACATCTTCTGAAGTCAAAAATTCTTCCTGCTATTCTCAAGTCACGGCAAGTTCTCGATTAATTAATATTCTTCAGATTCTTAGCAAATTCAACATTTTTCATGTGGAAGTGCTGTTAATGTGAGCATCAGGGCACCTTGCATATGAGAAGAGGCCAAGAGAGAACTGTATTTGTTCAGCCTTGAGAAGTAGGATCCCTGCTGCTGTCTACAACTACCCAGTATGCAGGTGTGGAGAGGGCTGAGCCAGTCAGCCCAGGATCAAATTCTTTGTTTTCCTTTGATTCTGAATAGCCATTTTATTTGTGCAGTTTGGTCAATGCACCATATGGATGCATAGCTGAGAAGGAGAAAGTGGTTTTGAAGGCCACTTTTTATGTTGAAAATAGATTAAGGTAATTTGTACAGCCCTCAGTTCATCAAATAAGTCCTACAGCCACATATTTGACTTTCAGACTAGGAAACAGCATTCATGCTTGAGACCACTGTTAAAAACTTTACTGTCTTCAGTGTCTTTAAAAGTGAAGTAATGACAAAATGTTCTTTTTCTCTGCAGTGCTTGCTCTCCCAGCCAAAGTTCTGGGCCATTCAGACATCAGCGTTACTCCTTCGGACCAAACTGGAGAGAGGAAGTACTCGCAGAATGGAACGGGCAATGAAGCAGACTCAGGTAAGATTTCTGAGCTGCTGTATTATGTATAATGTGTGTGTGTGTGTGTGTGTGTATATATATATAATCAAATACAAACAGGCAGGAGTTAGGAGGTTCTGCAGTTCCTCCCTGCAAACTGTACAAGATAATTTTCTAATTTTTTCTCTAAATTAGATGTATAAACCACAAATCCTTCTGTATCTGCTAGTCCTGAGATAAGCTTATTACATACAAGTAATGAATCATCACTTTCAAAAACATAACAAGTTTTGGAAGATTGAAATTAAAATCTGGTTTTGTACCTCGACTTTCTGACTTACAGTCCGAGGAGTATATGTAGATGTTCCTGAATATCAAGCTGCTACTGCTATCAAATTTTTTAGTATTTTTTTTCTCAAGTAAATCATCTCTATTAAACACTGAAACTTGTAAGTAGTCATTGGTATTGTGAGAACAGGAAAACACATTTGTGAATAAAGCAGCAATTTCAATTTACCATTTTGATGTGACATTTGGTAATTAGTATTTTTATTGCATGTTTGAGGCAGTGATTAAATAATCTCACTCCAGACAAAGAGAAGACTGTTTTTTCAAATACAAAAGAAGAAATGTTAAAATCCTGAAATGCACCATCTAATAAGATTTCTTTTAAAAATAAATTTTTCAAAAGAAAGGTCCGTAGGCTACATCAAGATTCTTGTAGATTCTTTTTTACCTTCATCTTACAGTTTTGTTAGCCCTTTGTCATCTTCGTACAACTAAGTCTTGTTGTCACGCATGAACAGCAGGCATTTGTTTGTGTCCGTCAGGCAACAGTCCTGCTGGCTAAAACAGCCAGGAATGTAAAAAATTATTATTATGCTGCTATGTATTTAAATCCTGAAAAGCTGATATTTCATTTAAAATCATTATGACACATGGGTCTTTGAAGGAGTACATCTTGGATGCACTGCTGCATTTTTCTTTTGCTGATGAAGACATGGAGTTGCTGTAGTGGAATTTCCTGTGGTCATTAGGAGACTGTCAGGGAAGCCAGGATTCCAAATCTGGGAGATGTAGAATCTGACAGCACTTGGGAAGCGATCTCAGGATCCCTGATGCCCCAAGCCATAAAACAGTTGGAGTGCCTCCAACATTTTTGTCTAGCTTGATTAAACCTGAGTACTGGGAATTGTTATATTAGACAGTTTGACAGTCTCATGACAGAAGCCTTCATGAAGGGGTTCTCTTAGCAAGAACATTCTCTTAGAAAGACTTCTTGTGCTGTAACTGCAGTAATGCAAAGGATTTGATTAGCATGGGCTGTGATATTTTGGGAGATGACCCCACAGTAGACATAGACTCTGAGGTTTTAAATACTACCTTTCATCTTAGTATGTTTATGTTTTCTTTCATTAAACTTTCTAGTTATTTGGATATAACTGCATATTTGTGTTGATCTGATGGTAACAAGCTCAGTTTCCAAAAATAGTTAAAAGTTGTTTAATGATTTATACATCCTAAATTAATCAAATAACTTGAATAACTTTCCATTTAAGGTTTTCATTCCTGAGTTCCATCAGATCAGAATTTTTTTAATATCATTGTCTCTAACAGTTCTAAGAAGGCATCAGAAAGCATATGATGAATTATGCTATTTTCATACATAGCACAAGTCATTTTTGATATATCATTTTCATGAAGATGCTGATGTATAATTTTCATTAAGATGCCGAAGAATGAGTGAATTCTGCAGCTGTTTATCAGTAGAAAATGGATTTCAAACCCACAGAATTTTCATACAAATGGATTTGATAGGTCCTTGTTTTACAATTTTGTTATTTACTAGTTCAGGTTGCTGTAGAAAGATAAGATTAAGGGAGGAGGTGTTAAATGCAATTGCAATATCAATCTTTTTAAGGAATTACAAAAATTCTTGTAAAACATCTTGAGTAAGACATGGTAAACTAAATCTTCTACGTTACTTGAGAGTTGTTTGAAAAGTGCATGAGCCATTATAGGCTCTGACTTAGTGATGCTGGGACTCTCCTGTCTTATTCTACTGTAATTTTTCTTCCTTTCCCCATTTCCACCCTCACCTGCTTCTGTGCTGGCTCTGCAGCTGATAAACACCTTTTTTAATGAATGTTGCTGAGTAGGCATATGCTGCTTTTCAGCTCTATAGCAAACCCAGCTACACTGTTGGTTTGTCAAAGAAAGCATTTTTCAGCTGTCTTTTTTTGTAGGACTGGCTATGTCTGTTTACATTATTTTAATTACTTGAAAATATTTGTAGCTCTTTTTGAAATGAGGGCATATTGGTTAAATTTAACTGCCAGACTCCAAATATTAAATATATCCCTACTTTATGCCAAACAGTTTTTATAAATTTTTTAAGTCTTTTTTTTTTCTAATTGGAAGACTTCAAGAGGAATTGAAATGATCATTTTCAAACCTTTTTCTGATTATTTTAAAAATCTGAACTATAGATAATGTAGTCTTTGGAACAATTTTTAAAATTATCATTCTGGGTACTCTGGATTGTAGTTTAGCTAGTAGCTAACTGCAAGTGAGGAGGAGATGCTTCTTTCCTTAACTTTTTTCTGGATGCTGCAGGTTGTCTCTGTCCAGTTTTTGCTTAAATGATGTTTGGATCTGCAAAACTAAGGTTAAAGATTTCTAAAGCCAGTACTTTTTTCAACCATTTTTCTAAGAAAAGGAAACAGTGTTTGAAAGCGAAACCGGTTATTTTACATTCCACTAGAATATTTAGTCATGACCAGTGTAACATATAGAGAAGTGCAGATCAAGGTACTGCCAACTAAAATGTGTCTCTGGATACAATATGATTTTTTTAAAGTTGTGTGATTGTTTTTCTTCCATTTGGTTGAAGGTCAAGAAGGGTGAGAAGTACTAGGGTGGAAAGAAAAGTGGGAGGGAGAAAACAGGAACAAATGGGGGTAGGTTTTTGATAAATAGCTTTCCTCATAACCAGAAACCTGCTATTTCTCCATCAGTTTGGGGATCTTCACCTACCTTTTATTGTAAGAAAGTAATTCAGAAACTATTAATAGTGGAAAATGGGTTGGACTAAGCTGTTAAGCCACAAATTACTACTGAAAGTGCAGTCAGAGCTCAAGTAACAGGATGGGAGAGGAAAAAAGGAAGTTTGAGTGGTCTAGGAGCTATGAAAAAAAGAGAAAAGTGAGGGGTGATCTAAGAAAGAACCCATAAGAATAAAAACAACCACCCACAACCAAACACACCAGTTCAAAACACAGGGAGTATCATCCCACTGTAGTTTCTTGATCTATGAAATAAGTTTACTCTTCCATTTCGGCGGATTTGAAAATGTTTTTAAGAATGAAGCAAAATGAATTCAAATGCCATCCTTTGCACAAAGGATGGTGGGGTAGAAACACGACCATCATTTACTGCTGTATTATGCCAGCGGTGAAAGATGTGAAGCTGCCATGTGCCTGGTACTCCAGCAGCCTGCTCAGGTTTATCCTACCTGGGATATCCTGGGTGTATCCTACCCTAACCTGGGTGGTTACACTGGCTACCTCTACATTTGCAGCTGTTATCAGCTTGTTATGGGCCCCTTTTCTGACTGTGTTTTCTGCTGCTCGTTACACCTGGTGACAGCATGCCTGCAAGCTGATGGCTTGGCTTTCCTAGCACGTCGTACAACATGTGCAGTATTTCATATGGTTCCCTCTTGCTTGCTTTTCTTGGCAGTAAAGGAATTTGCCTGTTGGGGCAGAGAAATGTGTCTTGAAAAGGGTGTTTTAATAAGACTTCAGGAGAGCTGGGAGCAGACTAGTAATATTATAGGCTAATCATTATGCCTAAGATTGAAAGGTCACATGAGATCTTGTTTTATATCCTTAGTCATACACAGATGTATGTGGTTGGGAATTCTGTCAACTACCCTTTAATTTGCACTTAAATAATACTTCAGAGTGTCATTTTCTCTCTAATGGTTTTCTGTGTGTATGAAAAAGGGAAATAATTTTTTTTTGTTTAAATTGTTCATACTATAGAAACATGCTAGTTGGTCTTAAGTTCTTCCAAATCTGAAAAAAAGTTATGTACATCTGTAGAAAGGAAAGACTGATAGAGGTCCAACAGAGCTTGTGTCTTAAGCTCTATAGCTTGAACACAAATTTGCTGGTTTTTTATTTTCACATTGATGGTCTTTGAATGGTTATGCAAGAAAGTTTTGTCATTTATCATAGAAATATATCCTTTTTATTTTCAAAACTAAACGGTCACTTCCTTGCCAAATAGCTTGCTCTGCTTTTCTATACTTGGTGGTTGTTCTACATTGGACAAATTCAACATTTAAGTTAAGAGTTCAAAAAGGAGAGGGGAGCAGTCTTCCTCCCAAAAGGCTCATCTAGAGAGGTTTGAGGTGAACAGATTTTTCCCTGTTCTTTTGGTTCTCAAGTCATACATCTTTCTGATCAGGCCTCTCAAACCACAGTCGGAGCAATAGAGAGAGACATGTAGCATAACCAAGGGAATGACAGCACCTGTCTGTTCAGCAAAACCATTAGATCCCTGTACTAGGAGTTCCTGTTTCTGTTCTTTAACCCCCTCTTGTACTCTAGGAGTACATTAAATAAGATTTTAATAGTTGCTTTTAGTTGTGGATGGAATGGGGGAGGGGAGGAAAGAGGAGAAAAATTGTTAATAAATTTGTTTCACATGAAGTTGAAAGTTCTAGTGGAAAGTTACTGGGATATGAGGTATACTGGAGAACTGAGGGAGATATAAATCACTTCCTTCAGGAGGGTAGTAAGTGGATGACAGCCCTCTTCTATCCTGTGGAGATCCTGCACTGATATCCCAGTAGTTCTTAACAAATATGAATTGTATTTATTATTAGAACACATGTTCCAAAAAGTGTTTAAAAAGATGAGAAAAGCCAGGTGTCTTATAAAACCATTCCTTTCTGAATTCTATACAAGATCACAAAGGTCTCCAGAACACTAGAAATAAACCTTATTACTTCAGAAAGCAATCTCAAAAGAGAGTGACCTCTTGGTGATAGTTACGGTTTCAGTCTCAAGGCACACATTTCCAGAACATACTTCATTTTGCTTAAGCAGATGATATATTTGACAGAAGATGTTACATGACACAACTGAGTCTGGGGATACACCAAACTCGTTAGCACACTTCAAAATAATTAATGTGGTGGTGCTTGACTCCTTCTGTTTTTCTTCCTCTATGCAATTATGAGTTGGAAGGGACAGGGAGGAAGGAGAGCCAGAGATCCAGTGTCCAAGAGTTATTCAGGAGTAACTGAAGGGGTTTTGTACCACTGGCAAAAAAGAGAATATTGAGTAGTTTAATTTTCCAGGTAATGATTTCTGGCTAGAAGTTTTCTACTGCATTCTTGGTTTTGCCAGTTTGGATCAGTGCTGTCAGCTAGTATGGGGAAAAGAATGAAACCATTCTTTCTGTGCTAAAGTTTCTTCATATTTTCTCAACTACTTTTGAGGTACAAACCTTTTTGCTTATTTGACGATTATGTTCAACACCTGAGCTGTTCCACTTCTAGTGTCGATGCACTTTCTGAAAGAAGCCAAAAATACAAAGCCTCCATTTTTTCCCAGATGTTTCCCATTGAGTCTTAGTTCTGAAGACTTTTCTCCCTTCAGACTGTCTTCACTCAGTATGACGACATGTTGAAAGGTGGTGATAGGAGAATCCTTAAGCCATATTGAGCAGTAATACTACACTTTTTTTATAGACAAAGTGAAGACAGGAAGTTGCAAAAAAAATACGAATACCAGGACAAATACCAGGATTCACATCATTCTGCCTAAGCTTTGCTCTGGAAGGCATAAACATTATAAGCTCCACTTCAACAAACTAAACAATTAAAACAATTAGTTCTATAGAGCGGATGGCCTGAAGGAGACACTATTCCTATCTATTGCTAAATTGAATAGATGAAGACATACAGCTGTTGCTAAATTTGAATAGCTGAATCTTTACAGCTTTATGTCATAAGTATCATTACAGATCTGGAGACAGGTATCTCAAGGTGAGCTAACAAATCATATTTTGCCCTGTACTGGCAGACTGACTGACTGTCCAGCACATGTGCCAGGTACTACAAACCAGACTCTGCCTTATCTCAAGGCAGTTGTCTGCTTCTCCATATTGTAATTCAACTTGAATTTAACGGTGATAGTTGTTCTTCTTACTTCTTTCTCCATTCTTGTCCTTACTTTCCCCTTTAGTGAAAAACAGAAAGCAGAGCTGATGCAAGAGGTCTTTGGATCTATTTTTCAGCGCTGACTGCTGTTGTGTCTTCCCCCAGAGCAAACTGATTTGGGAAATACAAAAGCAGTGTAACCACAACAGCTTGGAACTTAACCACAGGCGTACTATTTTGAAGCATATGCAGTTCCTCTGTGGGTTTTGCACCCTATGCAAAGTGTTTTATACCTGCTGTTCATCAGTGGCAGTACAACACTAGGTAGCTGCTACAAGTTATATATACAAGCTGCGGTTGTCTTCCATGGGGACCCTCACCTATGATTGCATGAAACACGTGTCTACTGTTTTCGGGGCAGATGGATACAGCTATATTGACCTGTGACAACAATGTCATGTCAACTGATAGGGAGGGAAGGGGGAACCTGCAATGCAGATCTCCATGAGAGAGGGACTACAGTTACTTCTCCTGTTCATGACTGATACAAAGACAGTTTAAAGCTGAAGTCAGCCAGATGTATTTGGCATTTGAGACTGCAGAGTAAGAAAGATTATGATGCTGCACTGCCGGCAAATAACCTGCAATACCAAAAAAAGGGGCAAGATGCATGTCTGAAAATGAGGATGTTTTTCTCCAGGGGCCAAATAGTCGAGCCTGTATCTGGACTAATTTTTAATGTAGTGCTATTATGTTGGATGATATCAGTATTCTTGCTTTTGCAACAGAAAGTGAGTGGTCTGGTTTTAAATCCACCCTTCATCAAGTAAACTTGTAAATCTGGCTTCTTCTACAGACTTTAGGGTAAGTTCTGCTTACATCTTTTGATAAATTGTAAAAGTTAATGTAGTCAACAGGTGAAACAGCTTTTTCTTTGAAAACAAAAACATCCAAGAAGGTATACTTGCTTGATAAGGATAATGCAATAACTATAAAATTATATTTCATGTAAGTAACATACATAAAAAATAAGTGTAAATGGCATAAAGAAGATAAAATATACCTAGTACTTTTCTGAAGATTTTGTGCTCTCTAAGTGGAGGCTTAAGTCATTAACATTGAAACCCATATCCTGAGCACTGGCACTCAGTAACTTTGGGTTCAATATTTGTCCAGAAATCATCATTTTGAAAGTCAGTAATGCTGCTGTGCTGCTGGAGACCTCATGTGTTTTGCCATGCTTCTTTAGGTGGTAGTGTTTGATAGTGTTTGACTACAGTAAAACGTTTCAAATGGCAGTTGCATCAGGATGCTCGAATTGCCTGGTATGCTGCTTGGCTTTCTGTTTCAAACAAAAAGGAAGTCTTACGTCAGATGGTCATGAATCCAGTTATCTCCTGCCCATGACCTTGACCTCTTTTGTGCTAATTTTGGTATCAAAATGCTTTGTGTTTCATTTGGGATTGTTCAACTCATTTCCTCTTATGTGCTTTTCTTCCCCACCCACTGCAAGAGCCCTATTATAAAGAAATTGAAGGGTTTTTTTAGTAAAATGACTGTGAACAACCAAAGTGAATACTGTTTCTTAGTTGGCTTGTATTGTTTTCAAAGTGAAACACACATTGGCAGGATCTGATACAGTGAACCAAAACATGTACATAAAGAATCTACTGTGTGACTCACTTCAGAAAAAATACCAATATGCACAGTTCCTGCATGCTAATCAACTCCTGCCCCGGCATACTTCCTTAAAACCACCGACATCATCTTGCATCTTAAAAGTTCACCTTGAGTTAGGCAAAAAAAAAGTTTTATTGGTCATCCAGTGCCTGAAGTTCTGTATAGAAGCCTTACAAGTTTTTTGCCTTCTCTCTTTCCTGCCATCAGAGTGATTGTATAGGTAAAACAGGTACATTAGATTCAAGAGCTAATCTCTTCCTCAATAGTTTTTAAATTTGAAGCAACTGGGATGTGAGTAACTTTGGGTGTTGATCTTGCTTAAACATGTAGGGGATATTTAGGGAATAAGTTTAAAGTGAAGAATTAATTTGTTTGCCTGGAGACAAGGTAGTAATGGGTGGGGAAGAATGAATTACCAGAATATCATAAAGAAAAAGGATTGGGAAATGTGGTATAGGCAGTAGTTTTCCAGTCTTCCGCCATATAAAATAGAAAAATTATACAGCTTTAACTGGTATACCAAAGAATCAGACTGAAAAACCTCTTAGATAAAAGGTCTGCTAGAGATAGACAGTTAAACAAGTGTAATTTTTCTAAATGCTTACCTTTGGAAAGAAGATTAACAAGAAGTGATAAATGTTTTTTTTTCTTATAGACTAGGAAGTCTAGTCTAGCTGAATTGTTAAATGTTGAATGCTTAAAAATGTTAGTATCTTTATTCAATATCTCTATTGATGGTGCAGTCATTACCTGTAGAACAGCAAAGTTTAAAGTTCAAGTGATAACACTGTTAGAACTAGAGTAAGAAAACCTGATATATTCAATTAATATTTATATATTTCATTACAAAATGTTTTAAACTACAGTTATAATCAGTAATCTCAACTAATATACCAGCAGGACACGTTTAGATGCTGAGGTTAAAGGACAATAGTATGCATGATCTGGTAAAAATCTGGAGTATCTGGAATTGAGAGTATGTTGAAAGAGCAAACCAGCCTTCAGTAGCTGCCAGGCAGGTGCAAAGGTGTTTTTTCTTTCATAGCTTAAGACCTAATTCATTCAGAATTGAGAAACTCCTGGGAGCTGATAGGACAAAAAGGCATGTTTTTTGTGTTTACCCTATAAAATCAGGACTAAAACCCTAAGATATATTACTTTTAATGTATAATCAGAACCTAAGATACCTATAAGAAAAGGGAAAATTGTAAATGCAAAACTCATTTTGATAGTTGTCTTTTCGTTACAAGGCCTGTAATTTTGTTTCATTTGGATTGTAATGTACATTTGCTTTATTTGCTAATCACACTTCCATTTCCATCTAAAAAAAGTCTTAAAACAGTGGCAAGTTAACTTCTTTATTTAGGACATTAGAAATGCCAGTCATCATACTCTTAACATTTAAACCTAAAAAAAACAAACAGGAATTCTATGCTAAAGATAGAGTTGTCTTAAACATCTTTACATTGAATCCTTCTGGACTAAAAGAAATATAGAAATAAGGCTATGTATAATTGAAGGACAGTCTGATTCTCATTGCTGATGAAAATTCATCCTTCTTTTAAAGGAAGATAAGATGCAAGTTAAAAAAAAAACCAAACCAACCAAACAACAACAGAACCCAGATAAATGAAACAAACAAAACCCCACCAAAACACTAAGTGCATTGGTTATTGTGGTTCCAGAAGTTCCAGGACCATGGTGAACTGTACTGAAAAACAGAGGATGAATTCAGTCTTTAATTCAGAATCATGCATGTAGTAGATAGCGGCTTCTTCTTTAATGAAATAATGTGAAGATGTGCAACAACAATTACTGGGAAATAACACAATAACAATGAGACAAATGTTATTGATAGAAGTGTTTGTGTCTGTGTATATTTTAATATTTTGAAAGTGATCCAGCATTGTTCTGAAAAATCCTTTCATTAGAAGGGATTTTAGTGCTGCTTTACCCATTGCAGGAAATGAGACTAGAGACTGCTTTTAGTTTTAAAAGTATTAAAAGTGAATGAATATAGAAATACTGGTTCTCTAATATTTGCAAAAGTCGGACTAGGTAATGAGTCAAAGCCAACTTAGTAAGTCCCAATAACTAGTGGTCCTTGGTCCTGCCCATATATATTCACTCAGTAAAGAAGGAATGAACAGTCTGTCCATAGGACTTTTCTTTTCTCCGGATACAGGAAAAGTATTTTACTTCCTCAGGTCAGCATACAAGCTGTGATTTTAAGGGAAGCCAATGCATTTATTGCCAAAGGAGATTTTCAGTGGGAAATCTGATAAAAACTGAAAAGAATTACTCTCAGGTGTTGAGGGGCAAGAAAGTGTTTGTAGAGACAAACAAGGGTAGAGTTTCAGCACAGTACATCAGAAACATTTTACTTTTGTTATGCAGTCAACACCCAGGATAATCAAGGAGAATTCTTTAGAAAATTTGTTTCTTGTACACCATTAAGAGTAAGATATCAGCAGATCAGATAACTTTTCCTGCAGCAAAACTATGATGTATAAGATGTAGAGATCTGTAATTTTTGACCTAGAGAATATGAATTCACAGGAAGTGGGATGAAGGGATTTGTAAAAAAGGTCATTGAACTGGTGACAAATCTGTGTGAGATAACTACAGAAATAGTGATGGAAAATAATACTTGAGGAAAAGATAAAGTAGAAAAGAATGGACTATTGTGTAATTAATAAGGGGAAATGTTATTTTTCTGGTTTAGGTTAAATGATTGTATCATTTACAAAAATAAGAACTAGTTTCATGTGAAATGAAAGTGTTGATGCATTTAAATTAGTTTGTAACTGTGATGGAGTAGTGGAGAGTGAGGACTGCTTTTTCTGATAGATGTTTCTGCTGAAAGAATTTCCATCATGCTGAGGGCTTCACTTTCCAGTAAGTTACAAGGAGGGTTGGGTTGTTAAAAAACCTTTTTAATATGGTGTTTCCTGTGGTTTCTAAATGTTTGGATATAGAAAATCTGGAGAATCTAGTGTGTAAAGAATCAATTGATTGGAAACTATTATATTAGAGACAAACTTTGCAGCAGTGTGTGCTAGATGTAGCTTCTAACCAGAGAACTGATTTTTCTGGCCTAATTCAACTCATTTAGTTCCTCTTACAGTTTTAGTTATGAATTGAGGAATATATTTGGCTTCTGAACTTTGAAACTGATACAAGGACCATTGATTCAAATAATCACTCAAGACTGGTATATGGAGAGTTTTATAATCACAGAATCACAGACTATGCTGAGTTGGAAGGGACCCACAAGGATCATCAAGTCCCACTCCTGGACCATCCCCAAGAGTTGCACCATGTGCCCTAGAGCATTGTCCAAGTGCTTCTTGAACTCTGCCAGGCTTGGTGCTGAGACCACTTCCCTGGGGGGCCCAGTCTGGTGTCCAGCCACCCTCTGAGTATGATAAGATAATGGTTCTTTTCAATATTTCTATTTACTTTTGCAGTTACCCATTTTCTTCACAGTATTGCTGTCTTGTCTGAATATTGTAAATGATAGCACTGTGATTTTGTGATAAGACTTGGGCATTTTGACAGATGTGGAAATGTTTTTGTAAGCAGTATGACCTTCCATGCCAGAACTAGATTTTTAAATGGCATAAATACTATTGTTTGTAGCTGTTATGCACATTGCCGTGCTATACCTGCCCATTTTTCCAGATACAGGTTTGTGAAAACATTGAAGTTGCCTAGAAATAGAAACACGTAGTAAATGATTCTACCACAAAACACTTCTGCTTTTTTTCTGTTTTCCCCTGTGTGAAATGCAGGCAGGCCAAGGTCATTAATAATGTGGCAGGTTCAGACACTTAAAAGGTCAAAAATGCCAAATTATAGTGTGATCTTTAACTATTTCAGGAGCTCCCAAGCTGCACGTTGCCATTTTCTCTGGTCTTCCCTCTGGCTCTCCAGAAAGGGTATGGGCTGAGGGTTGAATGAATGGCCAGAAGCCCAGCAGACTCCTGGGCTTATGTTCTTCTCTCCCCTGGAAAAAATATGGTAGCAGGAAGTAGGTGGTGGGAGCTGCTGGTGAAAGAGTTAATTTGTCCTTCAGTACTCTGCCTCTGGCTCAGGTTAGAGTATCTCAAGTAAAACAGGGGTAGCTCAAAGCGAAGTGCATCTGTTCCTTTGGCAGCAACGTGCTATCCCTTCTGCAGATGTGCAAGAAAATTGCCTCCAGTGCAAGAGTGGTACCAGTAGAACTTGCAGCTGATGGTCCTCAGTTAAGCAATTGAAGGCTGTTAACAGATTAAAGGATGTACATGTTATACTGGCTGTCCCTTTGTTTCTACAGTCCATGGCTTTGTTGGGCAAGGTTTTTTGTATGGTAAGTCCAGTTGCTCTTCTGTGAAGTAACAGAAGATTCTTTGTTGTCCAGTCTCTATCCATCAACCAGTTTGGTGTGAGTGACCAGGACAGACCATAAAACTTTGTCCAGCTGACTGAAAATTTTTGATTTGGTCTAGTTTTTTTGATTGGTTGTGTGCCAAACAGGTTATATAGTTGTGGAAAGAACTGTGATTTTGTGGATTCTTCTATTTGAATATGTCATACAATCAGGCATGGAACATTTAATGCATTTAGAGTGTTTTCATTTTCACTGGAAATTGAACTCATTTCAAACCAGTTGTTACTGAAGATGTTTATTTTTCCTCTTTGGTGAGTAGATCAGTCACTAGCAGAGAGTGATAGGGGGTTTGTTTGCTTTTCCCTGATGTATAGAGAGCTTTCCAGGAGCATGTGAAGAACTGGATTGGATGTCTTTCATGAAAATACATATATTGAAAACAGATTTCTTTACATGTGACTGCTTTCTTTGGGATAGCTAAAGTTTAAACGCTTTGCCCATGTGTCATATTTCTAATGTACTTACCATCATACACTGTATGGTTGCTGGGTCAGGCTCAGCTACTGGAAGAATGTTTATTTCCTGCCAAGTAATTTTTCAACAGAAACTACTGGGTATCAGTCAAGGTTTCACTGTATAGGGAAGCTATTCTTAGGAAAATTTTCTTTTTTTCTTGTAAGAAGGGAAAACAATGGGTGTCCTGAGATATTGTCTGAGACATTCTGGCTTGATTCAGGACAAAAGAGGTTGAACTTCTTGTCTGTCTTTTCCCTTAATACTCCTGTCCCGTCCACCAAATAAGTAAAGATGTTCTTGAAGTTTTGAAATGAGTGAAAACACTTGAAAAACAGATAACTGTGAAAGAGCACTTTGTGGGTGGAAAAAACCCCATGATAAATTGGCTGTTTCTATTACTGAAAAAAGAGCATCTGGCAGTCAGAGCAGCAGAATTTCTATGATTTCAGGTTATGGGTATCTAGATAAGACTAGACATTGTTTTCTTTCCTCTTTCCAGGTATCTTAGTACCATGAAAGAATTACTCTTGGTGCGACTTCACCAAAAACAAATGCACATGCACCAAAACAGTTACATGAATACACTGCATTTTATTTTGTGCTGTGTTTTTTCCTTTTGTTATTCTATAGAAATAGTTATTTCTATTTGTGTAGCAGAATACCATCCAGTCTCTACCTTGGGTAGGAGGAAGCTATAAATGTTTGCACGCTTGCAATTAGTAACAAGGCCTTAAGAACTTTTCCTCTGAAATTCTTTTTTTTAAGTATTTGTTGTTTCAGAAATGACCATCTAATTCCTAAGTTCTAGATTTTTTTGGCCATATATAAATGGTTTTTTTTGATATTTATTTCTAGTATGTTTACTTATGTTTTATATTAAAGCTTGAGTGAGGCTTTTTTTTGCTATTTACAGACACTTTTTTTTTAATTGCTTGTGTATAAATACATTATTGCACAATTTACTATAAGCAAAATGCAAATATCTTCTGTATGGTAGGTAAACTCAAGTCTACCAGAAATAGAAAAGTACAGGATATTTCTGATAGATTATTCTTTGTGAGCAGGGTGTTCCAGTTGGAATACAGGTTAGATCAAATGGGTCATAGTTATGTAAGTTTATTATTATACCCAAACTAACAATTATATACTGCATAGAGAAATTATTAAATTAAAGGGTTTAGCTTGACTATCCCCTTCCTTTCCTGGCTTTTCTGAGGAACAACTGCATCTCTCAAAGAATGTATCTGTTGTATATTACAAAACACAAGTGTTTGATGTAACTAACTCTCTATAACAATGTATTGTAATGCCTGATGGGGGTGGGGAGGAAAAATTTCACCAAAACAGAGGTTTCTGGTGCAAGAACAGTCAGATCTTTATTAAAGGCTACAAGCAAGTTCCTTCTTCGCCGCAAAATTGACACAAGCTTTGTTTAAAAACAAAAAAAGTTTATTTGCTTATGCTTTTAAAAGGAATAACAACCTTAAATGCATCAAACTTGAATCATGTTAGGAAATTCTCTAGGTGTAATCTGTCTTGGAGAGAATACTGCCTTATTCTCAGGTTGATATCAAGTGCTGACAGCGAAATCAACCCTGTGTACAGATGTCACAGAGAAAGCTGTCCTGAAAAAGCTTCTATTGGCAGTCCTCTCAGCCTAGAAACTTTAAGCTTTTAAGTATTTGATGAGGAATTGTTGGTGCCAAGGAGTGTCTTTAGCTGTTTAAGTGGGGAGAAGGAAAAAGGAGATAGCAAAGGAGAACCCATGTTCCTTATGCATACTCAGTACTATTGGTACTTACGCCTTTGAGAGCTGGAGCATCTTAATTGAAGAATCCATCAAAATAAGCTAATAGAACATTACTGTGGGGTGGATCCAGTACCAGAAGACCTCTTGTTTTTACAGATCAAAGAGATTTCTCCATTTAATCTATGGTGGGAGGGAGAAATAAGTGAAGTATTAGTTGGGGAATTAGTCTGCTGTTTAAAAAGGGATTACTCTAATTTAAGAGAACATGCTTAGAAAATTTTTGTTTTCATTTCAGTTAAAGGAAATCAGTGTTTTTCCTTCTGCGTGTAAAGCTGCTAGAAACTGGGACCATTTTCAATTTGTGGACCCAGGAATAACCTGGGTCAGTGAACACTGTGTTTTCTTTTAGTGTAGTGATTGCATACTATCAAGAATGATTTTACCAAATCATTGAGCAAAGTAGTTAAAACACTTCCTTCAATGCAAACAGACTTAATTTGTAAACATGCATCCTAAAGTCTTCTACTTGAACATTTCAGTTAATTTTGTTTCAAGTTGCATTACCTTGTTAGTAGTTTCTCTCTGTGAAGCATCCTGACATCTTGGCAGTTTCTGTGTTCCAGACACCCTGTAGCCTTTCATTTGCAATACAAAGTAGGCAGTCAGTGCTATACAACATGGTAAAGTTAGCTTTCACAAATTTTAAACCAATTATTAGTTCCTAGGGAGTGGTGTGATACACAGTCATCTAGTTGGTTTAAATATATGCACCCGTTGAGGTCAATCCTAACAAGCAATAGTTTGACTGGAAGAATGACTGAGAGGGTGAATTTGCAGAGTGAGCAAAAACACAAGTCTTCAAGGCTACAAGATTTTAATGAATCCAAGACTTGTATTTTAATGAGGTGTAAAAAAGAGGCAATATCTTTGTCCTTTTAAGCACTGAACTTCTGCAGACTTCTCACAGAACATTTTTATACTCCTGAGAATGTGAATAATATGAAATCTCCAGTAAGTCGTGGTCTTCAGTTTAGCATCTTTGCACAGTGTAAGAAGCAGTCTTTTTTGAGTTTCCATGAATTACAAATCACAATTTATAATAGTGATCACTGTCATAAATTTTCTTCGAGTATTTAATGTCATAATTCCACTTGGAAAATTAGATAAATGAGTGGGAGGTTTCTTCTGGATGTTGAAATGCATCCTTGCTTAATGGTTTTTGCTGTGTTTTGATGCCTTAGTTCTTAACTATTCAGAGATTGTTTGTTTAACAGAAATACACAATTTGTGAGCTTTGAAAAGGATAGCTCATTATTTCCTTTAAGTCATTTTAGTTTCCAAGCAACGAAGTTCTGTCTGAACTGTCAAAATGCTGTTTTGAATAATGGTTGAATGTAACATGACCCAATGATGTGGTTTTATATCTATTTCTCTAGTGATAAAATTGGCAATCAATAAAGTAATCACTATTTTGTCATAGTCTCTGTCATGAAGTTTGGACTAGACCAGAAATTATTCTCTCCTATTAAGCAAAACTTTACTGCATTGTTATATGAAAACTTGGAATAGTTTCATCATTTCTGGCATTGCTTCACTGGTAGTTTAAGTTTGACCATTGGATTTTAGAAGTCTGCATATGTCTCAGTTTGTCTTGGTGGTCTTGGTTACAGGAGCTTTTGGGTTGACAAAGAGCTGTTGAAATAAGAGTGTTGTTTGAAATGGAAATAGGGGGTTAATGCTTTTTTAAAGTAAGATTATCAAAGGAGTGTAACTCAAGATCTAATTACATGTCCACAAGGTACTAAAATAGTTATGGTACTAGAAAAGCTTGGAATACCTAATTCAGAGGAAAGAAAATTTCAAAAATTCTAATTATTTTGCATATTTACTTATCTCTATTTGTCACCTGTTTTCTAACATGTATACAGTTTCTAAATTTTAGATACCAAATATATGTATGTTCTTCAGGGAGAATGCAGCTTTTATTAGTAATGTTCTGTATTTATGTTTTATTGTGTACACTATTGTGGAACAAGGCTGCAACAGTTACTGCTGTAATACATCCCAAATTACTTTGACTGTAGTTCTTTCTTATGCAGCATTTTTCAGGCTTCATTGTTAGAAAATGTGATTTGGTAGAGGACAAGTTGAAAAACAATAAAGCAAATTAATGTTTTGAAACTTCAAGAATTACGTAGGTTTTCTGTTAAACAAGTATTTTAACATCATTGCCTCCAAAAATAAATATTATAAAGCATTTAGAATTAAGTCTTAAATTGTGCGAAAGTTGGAATTAATTTATCAGTGAATCTCTGGAAGTTTTATGGAAGTCTGTACATATTACAGGGTCCACAAGAACTTAGTGTTCCATAAGCTTAAAAAAATGACCACTTTTTGTTTCATAAAATCTAAGCAGTAGAAAAAGTTTGTGAGACCGACTTCCGTGGTAGGAAATCAAAGGAGCTTTTTGATGATGAATTTTCCTATTCATTCATAATTGAAGTAAGCTTATGAATAAATAAGAACTATGTAATTCCACAATCAGAGTTACACATGTAGGTGCTGTTATTTTTACAAAGCTTTCCTTTGTAAAGGATATTAAATTTCCTATGTAAATAACATAGGTGAGCTCAGTTCAGTTTCAGCTATACACCTGCTAAGTTCTTAGAAACCATAGTAGTGATGAGATAGCAGGATTGTTTTCCTTGCAGATGTACTTCCGTGTCTTGCCCCCTTTGTGTCCAGACACCTTTCTTCCAAGCAGCTGAACAATTCCAAATGTGTCATCATGCCATCAGGCACTTCTGTGCCTGACACAAAGCCATGATCCACCAGGCAGTCCCACAGCTCGTGTCCATACTTTGGTACTTTAAAAGGTGTATAGGTAGCTAAGGGAACAGCTAGAATACAGGAGCAGTAGAGTTGTGACATCAACTTGCTGCTTGTAAATCATCCAGAGGTAATGTACAGAAGTGGAAGAAGCACAAGTAAAATGGAAGTGATTATCTAAGCAGAGCATGGAGAGGTCAGGGCAATTTATGGGATTTTCAGGAGTCTTCAGGTTTGGGAGAAATTGAAGAAAAAGAACCCTAGAATTACAAGAACATAATGAAAAGTGTGTCTGGAGTTTCTCTGTTAGAAAAGACTAAAAGGCACTTTCCCATTCATCCAATCAAGCTAAATCCATGTCAAATATGATGAAAACATGTGAGAAGCTTAGAGGTGTTAGAGAAGGGACAAGATAATGCCACAGTCGTGGCCGGGATTAGGTGACGAACAAACATTGTGGTTTATGGCTGGGGTGAGCATTCACGTAGAGAGGACTTCATGGGTGGACCATCACCACTGGAGTCCTAGAGGTATTAACTAGGGATTGATTCTGGCAGTCTGACAAGATTTCTAGACTGAGAAGCAGAAGTCTAGGAAAAACTTATCTAATGTTCCTGCCTATAAAATCATAAATAAAGAGGAATATCAAGTGTACCAGAATAAATCAAAGGGTATGAGGGAATATAAGAAGGGTGGAGATAGCAGTACTGATAAATGCATAGCAAATAGTCAAGTACTAACATTGTAAAGACTAACTTTTTTGAATAGGGTGTGGTTGGTGGAAAACAGCTGGATGACTGGTTAGCAGTGGGACAAGACAGGAAAGCAAAATAAACAAGCTGTGGCGATTAACACTGTCTGTGAAGCAAGCTGTTGCACAGATGAAGGAAATCTGGTGGAACAATTGTGACTGGAATGCTAAAACTGGAAATGGTCTTGTTGGAAAAGATAGGTAAAGGAAAAAGTGGTGCCGTCGCACTGTGTGATACTGATATAAAAACTTGGGAAGAAGTGAGATGAAATTGCATGGATAAAATGGAGATGTTTTATTTGGGCCAGCAATATTAAATTTGGATATGAATAGTTGTATCTTCAGTGCTTTGAGGTGGGAGATCCAGATGGAATTAAGTAGTTGCTGCACAAACAAGGTGTTACGCTGTTTCCAGTAAGTTTTTGACAAGTATTGAATATCCTGCTCTTTTCAAAGGACAGGAATTTAAGGCTTTTTAGTTTGGTTGCAGGGGGATTTTTCCCCTAAGTAAGCTTGGATCAGGACATCCTTCAGGTGGAATGGATGGGAAAAAATGTTTGCATATAGGTAGTATTACATAGTACGAGGCATTTTTAAAAGCAAGTAAACTATTTAATCTGGAATAGAGAGGTTAAGAATAAAAAGAAGGTTTTCCATTTATTTACTTTAGATGCAAAAAGATATCTGAAGATTATATTTTAACAAAAGGAACAAATCTTTGAGGGAGGGATTTCAGACGAGTTGGATGAATAACAAATTTAAAAGCTGTACTGTAAGTAGGCTGAGAAATCAAACAGCATAATGTTGTGGAAAAATGACAACTCAGAAACTGTAAGGGTGTAATAGTATTTCCAGAGATCAGTCACGGAGATAAGGTCTGGCTAAAAAGAAAGAAAGCTCTAACTCAGCCATTGAAGATAAGGACGGTAAAACATGTGGAGTGGATGAAGAGACTGAAATTTGGTCGGGCTCAAAGATCAAAGCTGATATTTTATCATGAGGACTTTAGTGATGTTGCACATATGTTGAACATAGAAGCAAAGCTAGAATATACGATGGGAATGAACATAGGAAAATGATGTCCAGGGTGGGAAAAGTCCTTTACAAGCTTCATGTACTCGAGTCATGGATAATTACCAGCTGAGATTGATTAGAAAAGTGATTAGACTGAGGTTGATAAGTAAAGTAATAAAAGCTCTACTGTGATCATTTCAAATTAACATAATGTGCTCATCCCAAACAGGCTACTTATTGTACTACTTAATCTCAGAGCAGAGACTGGGGTGTGAGGTGGGGAGAATGAATTGTAGTTTCTAGAGCTGTCTTTTCCTGCTGTCATGTGGCAATAGTGTCATCTTTGCTCATGATATGAAATTCCATCAAAATTATCTGGTTTTGTTGTTTCCAGACTGGATTAATGTGTCTCTGGACTGTGTTTTTTGACTTTAGAACTCACTGCTATGACAGCTCTAGCCTTGGGAAAAGGATGTGTTATGTGGCGGGAGAGTAACCTGTTAACGTTTTTAAATGTGGGCTGTGAAAGAACTCACATAATTTAGAATTATGAATTTTAATTGGTTTCTGCTCTATTTATATTTAACAACTTCCAAGGCAGGAATTTGAGTCTCAAGTTAAAATAAGGCCCAAAATCTTGAATCTGACTGTCTTGCAAGTATTCTGTGTTTACATAGGTTTTTTTATTACAGCGTATTTATGTTGAAGGTTATTCATGAGATAGAGTGCTCACTTGACAGTGCACACTTACTGATTTTATTGATTTCTTGTTCTATGATCTGATATCTATTAGATATTAGCTGTGCAATAGTGTTGGGATTCTCATTTTCTTGCTGTTATACAACCCAAATTTTCTTTCTTCTGGCATTATTCAGAAACATAGAATTCAAAGTTGGAGTAACTTATTTTCTGTACTTCAGTAGTAGGCAGAACTATCAGAGCTTATTTTTCCAATGTATTAAAGAATGCATTAACCGTGGGGTTTTAGGACTTTTAAGTTCATTGCCATTTACTCTTCTTAAGGAATATGTAATTTTCATGTGCTCTACCTACATTTTCAGTTTTTGTTAGAACTCTGAACCGAGTACAGTATTGGTTTTGGGAAGGGGGAGAATTCTACTTGTTAACAATCATATGCTCCTCTAACATGTCACTTACATTAGGTTTTTCTGCTTGTGAAGTGTAGAAAAGATATGGCCACACATTTTAAAATAAAATATGTTCTTCTGAAAAAATATTTTCCTATGTATTTCAGTTTTTCTCTTGGAACAATAGAAATTAAAAAGGGGTGACAAAAATCTAAAAAAAGAAAAAAACTATTTTGATTCACTTAAAACATTTCTTGCCTTTCGTCTCCTGTTCTCAAAAGAATTATTTTGCAGGGCATATTTAGGATTTTCATGCTTTGCTAAGGCTTAGAGCAATTATTATTTTTAAGTTTTTCAACTGTATTTTACTACTGTGTCTGGTATTGTAAAATGAGTACCCAAGGAATTGGGCAATTTTTTGGTTTAATTTTTATTACAACAGAGTATAGAAAAATGTGCTTCAGCATTGCATTAGAACATTTCAGCAGAACTAAAACAGCAAATAGAATTTGTTGTATAGTTTATGTTCAAGTAAATTCTAAAATTAAATAATACTACTTTAAAAGCTTTATTTTCATCTGACTCTTTTGGATTGCCTGAAACTGTGTAAAGGAATGCAGTTTTATTAGTCTGTCATTTTCCTTACTACAAATACACCTCAGCCATTTGCTTGGCACAGATGTCTGGATAATCTGTAGGAACAGGCCTCTGGAGAAAATTTTATGAAAAAGAATGTGAATAAGATGAAATATTAGTATTTAAAATTAAGAGGTTAAGCATCAACTTAGAGCCTAAATTATTGCTGCATGTTGTGATTTCTTTTCTTATTAAAAGAATGAAGCCACTTAGTAAATCCCATTAACATCAATAGCAGTTACAAGATGCTTAGCAGTTTGAATCACAGAATTGATTTTATGCAGCTGTCAGTTGCATTATTAATACAGATTGGGTAACCAACAGATGGGTTTAGAAAGAGAGAGAAAGAAGTGATCCTATCCATTTTTTCCTTTTGAGTTCATTTTCAGAAAGCTGAAAAAATTCTGACCTGCATTGCGCCTTGTGTAAATCTTTGACTGAGTTACAAGTGAGACTTCAATAGGTGAATCATGTGAAAACAAGTAATTTAGTATTCCCTTATATATACTCTGGCCTTAAATTTGCTACTTAATGGTGACTGGCATTTGAAGAGAGTTTATCCCTTATCTTAAAACTTGTAATGACCTTTTTGTCTATAGCCTCTTTTAATATTGTATTTTTCTTGCTATTGAATTTTGATTTAAATAACTTTGTAGTGGATTTTCAGAGAAAAAAATGGTGTAGTTTTTCTCTGTGAAAGTTACCATTCTCTTTCAAAGGGCTTCAGAAGAAAATATTTCAACAATCCAAAGCTGCACCAAAAGAAAAAGATAAATAGCCTGAATTGAATTGTATGCCAAGTCACAATAATTTATTCTGTATTAGAACTGTTTCCAAAACCATGGTCCACTATAATATGTTTGTCTTTCTCTTTTTAATAAGAAATGTCATGCCTAAAGCACATCAATTCTGTCTTAGAGGAGAAAACTGGCTAAGGACTGAAATGCATTAGGCAGAGTCACTTTAATAGTTGGTGCAGTTTTACTCTGCAAGTGTTCGCTTGGGATTGTAAATTTGATTCTTATTCCTGGTATTGATTATAATTTCTCCATTATGCCAAAAATGCCTTAAAGTCTGAATGCTTTGAATTTATGGGGGGTTTAGGTTGATTGAGTCTAAGTAAATACTAAATCCAGATATACTTTGCACTTACAGGCGCTTGCAGACCAGTTTGAAAATGCAAATACATCAGTATCTGAACGCATGAAGATTTTCTACTGTTGTCAGGTGCCTCCACATTGGGCCATACAGGTGTGAAACAATTCCATTTCAATCTTTACTTAAAAGTCTGTGGTGGTTATTTTTGATGTTGCATCACTCCATAGTCAAGTGAGTGTGATGTGACCTGGAGTTGAAACACTGTAGAAATAAAGACATAACCTGACATACGCCAGGTTTTTCTGGAGAGAAGTCAAGTTCTACAGTGCTTTGCTTTCAGATGTCTTGTTCTGTCATGGACAGGAGTAATTGCTTATTAGTGCAATTCTTCTTTACTTTCCTTTTTCCTCCAGTAAAAAGCAGACTAAAGTTTGCAAGCTTCAAACATATGTCCTATTAAAATAAACTTCCTGCTGTCTTACTTTTTATTACTGGTTTGCTTATGCTACTGTTACTTGCATCTTTCTTGTCTTTTAAAGTTCACTTTGGGAAGTTGATCATGGTGAAATCAGCCAGGTTGGGAATCAACAGCACACTGAAGAGCTGAGAAAGCTTTTCTTTTGAGACAGTCCCCTCTTTTACTAGTACTGACAGGATTTTTTTTTTATACCCATAACTGCACTGTTCATCTTGATTTTCTACAACAGAAATCTACACACTAAAGTCTTATGATGCTGTATTTAAAAAACTTGAAAAAATTGTTTACATTGCATACTCCAAAGGTATTCATGTTGGTTTACTTTTAATGGTGTTTTACTCCTTTTTGATTTCTAGTTTCACTGCATGTTGTTTTAACCAACCATATCTTCTTCGAGCATTCTCAAGTTTTTTCTACATAACCTTTCAACAGGCAGTATAACTATCAAGTGTGGTTTTCATTTCCAGTTGTCAGAGTGGCATTTTCAATCCAAGCCAGTTTTCTAAGCCAAAGATAGAAATGCTTAAATAGGGATTTGTAATGAAAGATGACTGCAATCTTCTAGTCGTAGTAGTGAAGACACATTGCATATATAAATTTTACCAAATATAACTGAGCAAATTTAATTAAACATTAATGAGATTTAGTTTTAGACAATGGCAAATGTTTTTTTCCTAAGTGATTAGCATCAAGCTAACAAAGAGGTTTTCAGAGTTTGTTGCATATTTATTTATATCAAAGAGTTGTAGCCAGATGTTAATATTTTTTTTACTACTAGTCTATTCCCCTCTAGTAACTCCTTGGATTTGTAACCGATACTGAACCCAAACCAATAAAGATAGGTTCATGACATAGGTAGAAAATTTCAGGGGGTCCATTCAGGATCACCAAGCCCACTGCAGAGGTTAACTGTATGGGGTCTTACAGCATAAGTTGCTGTCTTTACACAGAATGCTCCTGTTTATTTTTGCAAACCTAACTCTCTCACACATGGTAAGTTACCCTTTCTTCAAAGGTTTAAACCTATTCGCAATTTTAGTCTTCTCTTAAAAAATACAGACCAAAGATAACTTTTCAAAGTCATGAAAACATGCAGTGTTTGTTTTTGACTTGAACATATTGCTCTTTTATTCTCATTAGTACACTGAAATAATAGCTGAATTTGAAATAACAAAGAGGCTGACTGAACTGTGAGGAAAACTCAACTAGGGAGTTGAACCTAAACTCAAATCCAATATTGATTTGGGTGAAAACTAACACCCTTTTGCAGTCGCTGTTTGGGACAGCGATTTCTCACAACTACTGAATAGAATTGTATCAGAGCCTTTCTCTCTATCTTTGTTTCTCCACAGGTACAGATTACTGTGACAAATCATTGCTAGAAGGGGCTTTAATTCCCTGCTTTGGCCTCTGTTTCCCACTCGGTATTCCCAACATCCTGCTGCAGCTGTTCTCCAGCCGCATGGGCCTCATTTAAGGGCTGGAAATTCATCTCTGTCGATTCGTTCTTGCCATGTCCATTTCTATTTTTGTATTATATTGTTAAATTGTTCAAAGCACAACAACTGTTATTTAGTTGGTGGGGGTTTTTTGAGGTGTATATACTGTTTGAGGTTCCAACCTGAAGTTTCAGGAGAATAATTGCATATTATCTCTCTGCTTCTTGTTGGTGTCAGAAATGCCTCTTACATATTTTTAACATGTAGACATTATTTGCTTACCTACTTTCAATTACCTGGAATTTTTTGTTTTTCCAGCGTCAGCTTGCAAACTTACTCTTTGAGCTGGGGTGCACCAGCTCTGCCTTACAAATATTTGAGGAGCTGGAAATGTGGGAAGATGCAGTAATCTGCTATGAAAGAGCAGGACAACATGGAAAGGTAAGAAAAATGTTTTATATAGCTGAGATCCCATCTTGAAATAGGATCTGAAGGGGGAAGGACTGTCTGTCTTTAGCTGGCAAATCACTAATGACACTCACTTCTACATGGGTGTCATCACAGCTAAGTCTACTGAAGAAAAATGGATACATGGCATAAGAGCTTGCCATAACCTGTGAATGCTAAAAAAATTGACTTCGAGTAAAATAGCCACATGAAATAGAAGTTGGTAAATAAGAAGCACCTTGAGATGCAAGAAGGTTGTGATAGTGATTCTTGAAAATATTCAAGGATAATTAAATTAACTTCTATGGATAGACAGCAAGGTGTAATGTGGCATTTCAAGAAAGCTGTAGCAGTTTTTCATGATGAAGTCCTGAAACTGTCTGGAGGGGATATTAATTTTCTTTCCCACTTGATTTTAAACTTTTAGCTGTAGTTTTTTTAAAACACTTTAAATAGAGTAACATCAGTGTTTGATGTATTTAATTACTTAATGTTAACATATTCAAATTACAGAATCAAACACTTGAAACAAGAAGTGGTGTAAGATTAAAAGGCTTTGCTTGTTAACTCTGTGTTGATGTTTTCCTAACTTCTCCATCATTTCTTTAGCGCTGCTACCACTGTGTGTGATCAGCTCCAAAGACAATTAAAAGCCATCACCTAACTCTGTGTATCAGTGACATAACTTTTCAAAATTGCTGATAACAGGCTACATTAGCCTTCCTATTGTTGATTATTTTGCTTTTACTATTAGAGCAATGGTAGGAAGAATTTAGAAAATCATATGTGGAAGCAATGCCTACTTGTATGTAACTTTAGATGGGTTCTCTTTCTGGTGCAAACTCTCACACAGGCTGTAACAGGAACTTACGCTATCAAGCAGTGTTTTCAGAATTTATATAGATTTCAGAAGTATTCCATTTCAGACAAAAATAGGTTTTTTTCTTTTCTTCCCTTCCTTCCCCTCTGTTTGGTATATGGTAGCGTTAAATATATGAATGTACATGTGCCTTTACAACACCATAAGCACAAAGACTATGCTCTAACATAATTTAAGCTTAATGAATAGAGATATATAGTTTCAACTGATGGAAAAAACCCAGAATGTCTCATACTTCCATGTTTTTTTCTAATTGTCATGCACCAAAGCCTAGATTTTGTTCATTATAATCTGACAGATATGTCTTGCTCGCAAATTCTGTGCCCCATTATGCATGCCTTGGGGGTAGTATGCTAATATCACAATCTTCTCAGTACAGTGGAGAAATAGAGGTCAGTATTTTCCATTTCCTGGAAATGTATTCTGTCCTAGTTACATTCACAACCTGCCCTTGGGGAGTTATGAAAATGGCACTCAGAGAATAGGACAGGATATCTGACACAGGAAACTGCTTAGAAATGCTTTCAGAATGAGGGATTGTGCTGTGCTTTGAAAAACAGAAAATGCTGTGTAAGTATGAAATAACAGTAGTGCTGGAAAAAAGCTAGCTTTGGACCAAAAAAGACAGAAAATTAGAAACATGTAGCTGTGCACCAAGGGGAATGAATATTTCTGCTCTTTATTGTAAAATGTTCTGAGTGTGAACTGCTTATATTTACCAAAAGTGTTCTGATGTTTTTAAACATGGTAGTTGTTCTTGTAGTAATGCATGAAAATCTACTAGAGTATGTATGTATGCATGTATGTATGTTGGCCACTGGGTAATCATGTCATTAATGATCTTAGCATATATCTGTGCAAAACAACAAACTTCTGTGTGTTTTTCAGTCACAAATGCTTTTATATAGAAAACCTGAATTTAAATCCTGAAAAATCTAATAAAACTGCCAAATATCAGTAATACCAATGTGTTTGATGAGTACTTGCACATCAAAGTAATACCTTCTTTCATCCTACTTTGGAATTATCTGCTGATAAAGAAACAGAGCATGTAGATAAGACCATGTGAAGGTCCACATTATGCTGTTAGAAAATACATAATCCATTTGGTTATAACTGGGCCATGTAGCTGTAGATATTTTGCAGAGTAAGATGTTACTAACATTTAACAAACTTTTTTTGAGGATTTGTTACTGTTACTAGATATGGCTCTACATTTGTTTTATAAGCTGAACAAAATTAGTAGAAATTAGTATTATAATATGAGTCAACAGAAGAGTAATAGACTGCCAAGCAGTGAGCCAAATGGCGCAGAACAAGGAGAAAAAGGTATTATAAAACCTGAATGCAGTATGCTGATAGTTGCTGTGGCTTTCTCACTGAAGTGTTTTACTCACTGTATTGCTTTAACAGACTTGGTTGCAAAAGGAGGCATCTCCATGTGTGTAGTGAGAACTGGTGTTGAAAAGTGTCCTTCTCCCTTCATTTAACTGTGAGAAGGACCCAGAAATCTCAAGAGTATTATTAACATCAGACAACCTTATCTGGTTAAGGTGTAAGATGTCTCTTCCACCTAAAAATGGTACTATTTCCATGCTAAAAGAAAGAGTGAACCAGAGATGTGACTTTCCAGTTTTTCCACTCGGAAGTGTGGCCTTTCTCCCTTGCAAGAACTCTACAGCACAGTAGCTGCTGATCTTTGATAGATTATAATGAGATCTGCCATTTGGCATCAGATGGGTATTCCATTTTACAGCAACCTGTTTTCAGCCCTATCTCTGTTCCATCATCTCATCAGAGAATAAAGCATGATACAGAGTCTGGTTTTAGACCGACATACCCCAGCAATCCACATTCTACAGGGTTATTTTTCTTGTCATGGCATGACACAGATACCTCAAAACATTTGAGTGAGGAAACACAATTATGGTGAAAAAGCCCAACTTAAAAGTCAGGTATGGCTTCCCAGATGTGAAGCAGTACTGTACTGATTAGTGCACGAGCTCATTCGAGAACTTGATTCAATTCCGTTATATATAGTAACAGCTGTAGAAGGCAGGTGAGCACTCCTGCATGTGGTTACTAAGCTAAGAAAGAGGAGTAAATGTCTCGCCCAAGGTCTTGCATGAAATTACAGGGAAGATGAAATGAAAAGCAAAGAGCTTTCCATTTCTCTTAATGCCTTTTTCCATGCTCCTCTGTTCTGCTTTTTCATGCTACTTCTCTGGTAGCCAAGCAAATTATGTGCAAGCAGAAAAATGAAGACTTTTTAGGAAATAGTTTGAGCTAGCAAAGGAATGAATTGTAAAATAATAGAACTGGTAGATCAGTGAAAAGTGAGGGTAATAGGATCTTTTTGGAAATAGATAAATTAAGAGCATGGGAATGGCAAGCGGAAGTTTAGTGTTGGGAAGCCAGATGCAGAATGAATCTTAAACTTGGTTTCCAGGAATCTGTGTAGTGAGTAATGCAAAGGCACCACCTTTTGTTTAAACCAGACCTCCCTTTACTGATTGGGGATTTTTGTGACATGTTGCCTGTTTAATTTAATCCCATACCACCCATAGTAGTCCAGAAGGCAAGATAAGAGCCTAAATCTTTCTTGTGTTTAAATCAGCTGACTTTTGAGATGAGTATTGAATTCCATCCCTTCTGGTGCAGACTGTGCTGTGAAAAAGCAGTGTTGTTATAAATGCACCTGATTCAGTCAATGAGGGTTATACAGCTTCTTTTTTTTAGTTATAATTTAATTAATAATTTTCATATCAAATCTTATTAAATTTAGATATAACTTTTAGTTATAAAACATGCAAATTAATAATTAATATCTATTTAATGGGTAAGAATAAATCTCTAGTGGCTGTATTTCTTTTACATATATTACATCCACTGTGTGAAAAATGTTTCTTGATAATACTTGTTGTTAAGAAAAGACTTGTTTTTGCAGAAGCAGGGTTCTTATGAAAGATTAAATGTGGTTTTTTGAAAATATTTTACCACAAAGTTAGGAGAAAGGATTCTTCTTTTTCTTTCTTCCCCCCCCCCCAAATCCTAGGCAAAATGAGAAATCCAGTTTTAAAGTATTTTCTGGTTTTGTAGAAGACAAATATTTTCATAACACAGGGGTTTTCTTTTAGTTTGATCTTTGTACTAGACTTTAAAGATTTAAGCAATAAAAATGTTTGCAACATGCTAGAGAGGTGATCAGATAGCTGGTCAGATGAAGAAAAAGTCAGACTTCTGCTTATTTAATTCTCTCTTTTATCTGTGTGCTGAAATACTTACATTTGCAGTGAATTCTTGTAAGCTTAGACCAGAACATGATGCTTTTATGCTCTTAAATGTGAAATACCATTAGTGAGTGGTTGTCTTTCTAATCTAAGCATTGCCACAGGATAGCAGTCTGAGCTTGGGAGTGCCCTGCAGAGGAAGTGGTGAAGAAGCAGCTTGCAATGCACTTTTCACTCTACATCTCCTTACACAGCTACATTTCAATCTTCTTTCTTTATCTGAACAGGAAAAAAACCCCACCTTATCTCTTGGTGTCTGATGTGGTTACTGCAAAAATGAAACACTCAGCTCTCTCTGCTCTAGAAGAGAAAAATCTTCTTTAATATCTTAGTATGTTACAGCAACTAATGGAGGCGGTTAAGTGGAAGTAAACTGCACTTTAACCAAATCCCTGGAAGCCAGGCTGGCTAGGGTTTTTATTAACCTGGTCTCATGGAAGGCGTCCCTGCTTGAGACAAGGGGGCTGGAACTAGATGATATTCAAATTCCATTCCAAACTAAACCATTCTATGATTCTGTAAGTATGGTCTTCTAGTTAGGCAAGATTTTTCTAGTGCTTTGGCTGGGCTAATTCTAATTGTTAAAGAAAGTTTCTTTGGCTTTTTTTAGAGAACTGTTCCACAGGCACTTAAAAACTCTTGCCATCAAGTTATTTTCCTAATATTTAGTCACCAATTTTCTTCTTAATGGGATTCTGTTTTTGCTAATTTTAAGATTCTTCTAGAAATCTAAACCCTTCTTCTTTGAAGAACTTTTGCACTTCAAATATTTGTAGACTTTACTGTTACTTTACAAAAATAATAGCAAGAATGAGATGCTGAAATTGCTATGCATTAGATATTTCGAAACAAGGTAAACCAGCCATTTTTCTAAAGATGATTTTCAGATAGGTTTGATGAATTTTACTGATTGGAGTAAAAAACTTTTCTTCTCTAAAGATCATCTGAAGGTCACAATAAGCAATTCTTACACAAGAAAAGCAGTAATAATTTAAATGCAGAGATGATGTCAGGGTTCCTTTTAGGTAAACGAGCTATGATAGAAGAATGACTAGAGTTACAATGTCAAACTTTAACTCTGTGCAAGGCTGTGCTGGATCTTTCTTGATTCAGATGGTTCAAGTAGGTCTTTTCTAAGAGAAAAATTATACTGATCTGAATTGTGTATGTTGCATTTTTGCAGTGAGGGACCTAGGTAACAGTTCAGTCTGAACAACAGATCGTATGTCCAGTGTATTTATCTTTTCAAAAAGCCCCAGAAAGCAGACTATCTCATGTTTAAGCAAGAGACAATAATTTTATTGTTAGAGCAAAGATAGTGGCCCTGAGAAAAATAGCTTTTGAAAGTTAGTTACAGCCTATAATAGATGTCTGGGAGACACAGCTTGTGTCTTCTTTTTCATAAAGCTGTATATATTTTGAATATATTTTATTTCAAACATTTATATAAATTTATAATTTCTGCATCTTATGTAAAAGCATAGCATTTCCACAACCAACAGTATGAAAGTCAATGTGTCTTCAGATGTAATAGAGTGGAAATCACTGTTTTCAGAAAAGAGCAATTAGAGAAAAGGGAGTGAGAGTCATTGCAAGAGTACTTACTAGGACATGTAAAACATTACAAACTTCTAGGATTGCAGATACCTTAATGGTGCTGCTACTGCATTGCTGGGAATTAGGTGTTGGTTTGATGTCCAGGACTGATGTTTGTTCTTGGGACAGAATACATACCTAAGACATGAAAAAAGGAGTAAGCTGCTTCTTGTTTTCATGGTTTAATTTTCTTTGGTGTGTTAAACCAAAAGCCACCATATTATGTTGAAGTATATTTTTTTAAAAAATCAGTTTGGAACTAGATTCTTTCTAGACTTTATCTTTGATGCTGTGTTGGATGAAGATACCGTTTCTTCACTAGCCCTGGTTCTTAATCTTCAGCTGATGATTGCAAGGTGCTAAAGCAGTGTTTGTTTAGGTAGGTAATTAACTGAAAATAAATAGTCTTCTTATGTGTTGGTTGCTCTTTAACAGGCGGAAGAAATACTCAGGCGGGAGTTAGAGAAGAAGGAAACACCATCATTATACTGTTTGCTTGGTGATGTTCTTAAAGACCACCAGTATTACGACAAGGCCTGGGAGCTCTCCAGGCACCGCAGCGCCCGCGCCCAGCGCTCCAAAGGCCTCCTCCATCTCCGCAACCGGGAATTCAGGGAATGTGTGGAGTGCTTTGAACGTTCAGTACAGATCAACCCTATGCAGGTTGGGAAATTATGCACATACGCTTTGGTTTTAGTTCGTGTGTTCAGTTTTGAATGATGATGCTTTTTAAAAAGACAGTTCTGGGCACAGTTGTCAAAATAACAGTTTATTAGTATTTGTAGCAAATTTTTCACCATGTACTTGGAAGCCTGGCTAAAAATGGTAGCATGAAATGAAGACATCCTTTTGCATCCAGGTCCTTGCATGCAGCTATATCTTTGCCTGTAGAGGTCTTTTATTTCAAAGAGATGAAGCCACTACAAAGAAGTAAGTACCATCAAATAAATGAGGAACAAGGTATAAAGCAAAACAGTTACAAGAAGAATGCAGATTTAATGAAAGTATCCCTTTGCCCTGTCTGAGTTTGCCCTGGCTTTTAGTTACAAACTCTGATCTCTGTATTTCACAGAAATGTTTTTCGAGTGTTCTGCTCTGTCCTGTTCTGGAGTCACTGAGAAGCACTGTGTTACACTTGTGATGACAGTAGCTCCTATTACAACAATGCATCAAAACTGAAACCACATTGAAAACAGTTCTCTTGATGAGGCTGGTTTCTCTTGCTGATCTTTCTGCAGACAACTTTTGCAATCTTGTTTCAGTTTCTCAGCCATTATATCCCATCCCAATAAGGTTCACCCTGTGGAAGGTCTTGAGAAGTTAAAACAGCTTTGTGGTTGTTTATATATATAAATTGTGCTCCTCATAGCCATTTCTAGGTCCATGTAAAAGCAGGGTATTCCTCCTTCCTGCCCCCCAACAAACACTGCTGAAGTTCCACATGACTAGCTGGGCTTTTGCTTTAAAAAAATTTTAAAGGCCTTCAGCCTTTCAACTCATTTATCATGAAGCTTTTTTTGTATTTTGCTGACTTATTTTATTCCAATGAATCAGAGTCCTATTCTTATTCAAATGAGCTCCAGATAACTTATAAACATCTTTAGAATGGAAAATAAAATGACCAAAAATGCCAGCAAAATATATATTACTTAGATAGGAATTTTATTGAAACAAAGAGGATTTCCAGGTAATAAAGGGTTTCAGGAGATGGCCTGTAGGGCTCAAAACTGAGAAATATTCTGCTGAAATGCTTTTTTATTTTGTATCCTATCCAAAGGAAGTTTAGAATAAAAGGAAATCCAAGAAAAATAGGCCAGTCCATATAGGAAAGTGAACATTTCCTCCTCTTGTTGCTTAGGAAGCACTTTTTAAGATTCAGTTGAATTGTTTCAAACAAACAGATTGAACAGATAGGTGGTGCAGATTGACATAACTTCTAAATTCTGTCTGTATTCTATGACTACAGAAATGAATTGTTTCCTATTCCAGGGTGTCTGTGGGTAAAAAGCAGAATGGAAATTGATTCTAAATGCAAGGAAAATATTAATTAATTAATTAACTTGTTCCCAGAATTGTGAATAATTTATCAGGTAAACAAGACTCCCTGTTACAAAGAAATTCTAATTTTTTTGTGGTTATTAGAAACCTTTTTGAAGGGAGAGATTTTTAGACTGCAGCAAGTGATTCCCCAAAATTTGTAATGAATAAAACCATTCTCTCTCAACCCTCCTTAAATCTCGTGTTCTTTTTAGCCATCTGGTCAAATTTGGTTGAGACCTCTGGGGTAGGTGTTTGCTGTATAAGCCAATCACTGAATTAGTCTTTGGGGAATCCACAAATAAAAGAAAGCCTTGCAGTTCAAATGTACCTGAAACTCGTGTTCATTAGCACTGCTGCTCACAGAATTACTTGTTCTAGTACACAACTAGTGGATGACAGATGCACCTCTCTTGTACTTTCACTTTGAGCATCTTTCAAGGCTTGACAGACAATTTTAGAGATCAAAGAGCTCACAGAGTCAGTTCTCCAGTGGACAAAGTCCGCACAAATTCAGAAGTGAGACTGTGCTGCTGTTACTCATCAGAGTTATAAGACATGCAGTGATTGTTTTACTCTCACCCTTTACAGAAGCACTGTTTAACTTGTATTCTGGGCTATATTCTGGGAACTAACCCTCAATTTCATAAAGTTAAAGCACATTGTTAAGGGCATTGTCCACATGCCTATTAAACACTCGACAGCCTTGGGGCTTCAACCACCTCTAGGAAGACTTGTTCCAGTGTCTGAGAAACCTCTAGGTAAAGAAAAGCTTTCTAATGTCCAATCTAAGCCTCAACTGGTGCAGCTTTCTACCATTCCCACACATCACACCACTGGACAGCAGTGAGCCCTGGAAGCCAAGAGGGCAGCACATCCTGGGATGCATCAAACACAGCAAAACCAGCAGCTCAAAAGAGGTGATTATCCTGCTGTCTGCAGTTCTCACCTTGAGCACTGCGTGCAGTTCTGAGCCCCACATTTTAAGAAGGATGTGAAGGTTCTTGAAAGCATCCAAAGGAGGGCTGCAAAGCTGGAGAAAGGGCTGACTGGAAGGAACATCCTGAGAGGAGCAGCTGAGGACTTTAAGCTTGTCTAATTTGGAGAAAAGGAATTTGAGGCATGACCTTATTGCTCTCTGCATCTCCCTGAGGAGTGGAGAAGGAAAGTGCTGAGCTCTCCTCCCTGGTTGAATCTGTATGGATGAGTGGTATTTGGTTGTAACAACTAAAGACTTTAAATGCAAGATTACTGAACTGGTGAAGTTCTGGTCTCTGTGCAAAGCATTATTTAAGTACATTTTTATGTCTAAACATTGTGATAGAAACTCGAGAAGGTTGATATTCTGGCAAGTAGAAAGAGTTGGAATTTTGAATTGTTCATGCTTCGGTCATTTGAGATGGTTTTCATGATGTTTTTTGTGAAAATGTGATTACCTTGAAAAACATTTTCTAGTGTTTATCATTTGACCTAATTGTAATAGTATAAAGTGAATGTGGATTTTTCACAAGTTAAAGCAAAATATGCAAACCTCTAAATAGCTATCCCCTTCTTCTGTGAATGAAAATGGACTGTTAAAAAGCACTTCACAAATGGTTAAGTGGTCTTCATGTAGTCAAACCTTTGTTTATCCATATTTATTAAAACATTGAACCTACAGTTTTTCTCTAATCAGCATATAGGATATTATTTTTTCCAGTACAATACTATTATAGCTGAAGACAGGTAAAAATTGACAAGAGTTGTGTGTTTGTTCATCCAGGCCAATTTTTTTTTTTTTTTTTTTGCGCCAAAATATCCATGTTTATATGTAACCATTCATTTTTTCTCTCCAGCTAGGGGTATGGTTTTCCTTGGGCTGTGCATACATTGCTTTAGAAGGCTACGAAGGTGCTGCCAAAGCATTTCAGCGCTGTGTGACATTGGAACCAGATGTATGTACTTTTGAACAAATGATTCAGATGGCTTATCTAAAAGCAGCATGGATGTTTTCATTATAAACAAGCAAAGCAATAATGAAAAACTTGTTTAACCTTAGCCCTTTGAATAAATTAAACTTGTGCATGAAGGCTATATTTTTGTTGTGAGGCATCATAAAAATACTTACCCAGTACTTAACTTTGTCCAAATGTGAGTGTGTGAATATTAAAATAAATTTGAAAAATTTCTTTATGCTAGATTGTGAGGAGAACTGAAAAGAGATAAAACAAAAATTAAATTAAAATATTTAGTCCTCTAAGTAATCGAATTCTCCTGAAAAAAAAGAAAGTCAAGTTCATGTATGACAAGTACATTTGTAACGGTGTAGTTCAGGAGCACAGGGAGAATGGAGCTTAGCCATTTTTTCAGGATGCAGGGCATGCATGTGTACAATACTGTTGTTTGAATGTGCATTGAGGCAGTGGAGCTGAATTACCTGAGGAATACACTGACAATACTTTTGCCAGAAGGCCTGACTGTCAGATTGTTGCTTGCTTAGAGTTAATGCCATCTACTCAATAGAAACTATTGTTATTAATTCTTTTCTCTGGGGGAAAAGAATGAGAAAGCAATGAGAGGTGACAGAGGATTCTTTTTTCTTTTGTAATAAAAGGCAATAACTTCCTTGGGAAAAAAAATGTTTATAACAGACAACCTTGTATTTAAATGGAATTCTTACTTTATATATTGGGTTTTTGTTGTTGTTCAGTACAGTAAATTTACTTCCAAGTAGATACTAAAACTGGGTTCACTTATCTCTCTAGGGCCTGTATTTAATTGTATTTATATGACCAAGCCACCTGACTTCTCAATGGGTTACGTGGTGGGTTTTTTATGAGTAAAAGGCACTGGACTGGCTCTCAGTTGGAGACAAAACCTATCTTTATACATGTGCAGCTGTAGCAATGTAGTGACCATTTTCATGAATTAAGTCTCAGAAAGGTTTCCCAGCATGAGTTAAACGCTCCTTAAGCCTGAGAATAGCCTCAGTACCACAGTACATTTCATTGCAGTGCTCAGATCCTGTTCTTCAAATCATTTCTAGTTGTCACTTTGCTGAATTCAGTGGTGGGGCTTCACATTTACAGCAGTGTCAGGCAAAGGGCAGGAATCATCTCTGCACATCTCTGCTGGTTTTACCTGTGGTGCTTTAGGGGACATCAGATCCTTTCTGTCCAGTAACAGAGAGTGGTGCAGGTTAAGTAGCTTCCAACTAGTGAGAAGTGATGAGCTGCTGGGAACACTGACCTTTCCAGCCATCCCAGCTAGGTCCTAGAAGGCAATGCTGAGACTGAAGGCAAGAGCTGACTTAGTGTATTGCAACCACAAGGCAATTAATTGGTATTTGTATACCTGGTTGTTGCTGATTTAGTCAAATATTTATGTATTTCAATTTTAATATAATAATTTCTATTTCAATGTAATATTTTAACTGCCATGTAGAACATATGTTTCAATATGTCTGATTAGCAAAATCAATGATGTTTGGCAGTAGTTTCACCTATGTATTTTTATCAAGTAAGCACAATGTAAGTGAATAAATTTTTTGGTACTTCTCCTTTTATCATTCCAGAATGCTGAGGCCTGGAACAATTTATCAACTGCTTATATCAGATTAAAACAGAAGTAAGTACTTCAAAAGAATTAGAAGATATTTCTTCCAAAACAAATAATTGTGATTTCCTTTTTTTTGACATTGAGGTTTTTATTATTATAATGTGCTTAACTCAGATTTTATAATCCTTAGCCCTTCAGTTCTCTCTCCCAGGTTGCATCACTGGGAACTATTTATTTTATTTTACAGGAAATAATTTTGTAACCTTTATACAAGTAGCAGCCTCTCTCTACACTTTTTTCTTCTTGGACGCATTTTTGATGTAGTAAGTACTATCAGTGCAAAACATTCATAATAAAGATGAATAATAAAAACTACTTTGACCATGAAGTTAAGAACATAGGTCCATTTCAAGCAAACAATGTATTCAGACCTATGTAATTTCATAGTATATTATCCTTGGTAGATCTAAGGGAAAACCAGACAGTTTGGTTTTTATATACCAAAGCAGGTGGAAATCTGCACACATGCTAGCTACCTTGTTCTTTTCCCTCAAAACTAATTCATACAAGAAGCTTTGACCTAAGTGGACCGCCACTCTTATTTTGTATTTCGTATTTCAACTCAATGTAATAAAAGTTTACCTGGAAGAATTTAATATTTAAGAATTTTCACATTATAACTTATCACCAAAGAATGAAACAGAATAAGAATGAAAAAGAAGATAATTTATTTTTAAAAACCTTTCTCAAAATTTGGCATCAGTTTATATGGTTACATAGTCAGGAGGCAAAGTGAAAAAAGGGAGAAAGAATAATAAACTTGCACAAAAGTAGAAATTTATAAACATACATGGGAAAAGTGGGAAGTAATATAGACTCAGGAGATTGATATGGCAATGGGAACAGGAGGGAGGAGAAGATAAAAGTGTTAAAATAACTACACAGGGCTAAAAAGTAATAGAAATCAAGAGCTGGTTTTAGCTTTTCAGTAGTTCCTTCAATCTTCAGCAGTGCCTTGAGTATGCGCAATTCATGTTAGAGTTGCTCTTTCTTTTCCATACAGTTCAAAATGTCAGATGCTCAGTGTACTGGCTTACGCTTGTTTCATAAAAGCATTTTTAGTCAAAATAATTTTCTGTCTGTTAATCTGCTACAAAGCTGAGAAACTACTGAGTGATTCGTTCCAGTTTACTGGTTGAATTTTATAATTGTTAATCTACTCTTGCAATCTAATACGCTAAGTACATACAAAACTTGTAACTTATTTGATATGGTAGTAAAAGCAATAAATGGGGGCATGTTTCTGAGCTTTTTTCCCCACAGGAATCATGTGAGATAGGACTCTATGTACAGTAAATTTTAAATGAATATTATGTGCTGATAGCCAAGTGTGGCCTGTACTTGCTGTGGAATAGCAACTTCTTTGATTATTTGTGTAGTCACTTATAGATCAAGACTGTGTGTGAGCTAGTTTAGCTCTCTGTTAAAACAGAAAATATCTATAGCAGTACACTTTAGAATAATTTGTGTGGGGATACATAAATTCTTATTTTTTAAGCCTGCCAGAAGAAAAAAAAATTAAATGGAGTGAGGATTTTAAAAAAGGAAAACAAAAGATATTTAAGTAAATAGTTTTCTTTCACACCCTCAAAAAAAGATCCAGCTTTACTCCAACCAGGCTTTTAATTCAGGCCCACTCATATATTGTGCATTTGGCCAAGGCTTGGCAGGGTCTCACACAACAGACAAATAAAACATGAGTACATTTTTTTGAAAAGGGTATGCAAGCAACTTGCTAACACCCAAAGGACAGGGGGGTTGTAGGTTTTTGGGGTTGTTTGCTTTTTAAGACTCCACAAGTTTTATATATTCTGAATTTCCTCCAGAAAAATTAATTGTGATGAAAACAGACTCTATGCTTTGGTTTACCAGAAAACTACTCTGTGTGCCAGGAGGTCTTTGAAGTCTAGGTTTTAGATTTCTCAGAACAAGCTGGGACTGGCCCTCTGTCCTTTGCATGAAAGACTCCTGGTTTCCAAGACCAGATAACGCATTGATACTGCCTGCTGTTTCCTGTCTGGGAATGAATTGACTTAACTGGTTAAGGATACTCCATTGTTACATGATTGGTTAAATACACTGGGGATTTGTTTTGAGAATCTAGAGGATTTTATTACATAGCAAGAGTGGTGATTTGTGGAATACTATTTCTATCCCATCCTTTTGGTATCTTGACTACATTTCACGTTTCCATCTTATTGGCATCTGCCCTCCTGGTAACTTCCTAATTTTCAGGAAGATGGGGGAGATGATAGAGACTAACCTTAGAGATGTTGAAGAGCAGTTGTGGAAACAATACGTGGGTCAGGCAGAGCATCTTCCAGCCTGTCAGAGAGCTGTGGCAGATCCCAACTTCCATTGTAGCAAAATCCACAGAAGGAACAGGACTGTGTCCTTTGCTAATTTAATCTAGCAAAACCAGGGTCTGAAATCCCTTAGTGAGATTGTTAACAGTGGAGGAAACTCAACTGTTGGTACATTTGCCCACCAGCATCACATCTATCAATATATCAGAAGACGGAGGAAAGGGGAGTGGACATGGGAAGCTCCTTCATGTGGAGTGTTCTGCTGTAGCTATGCCAAATGACCTGTTCTCCTTAAATAATTTTGCTCTATCAGTCCACTCTCTTTGTGTGTATTTGATAACTCTTTTAATATCATGGCCTTAGATTGGCAGTTGTTCACATTTTTCCCTGACCAAGCTATTTCAGACTTTTAATGGCCTGATCAACTATTTAGATATTACAATGTCTTTGCTGGGATATTTACACTCTCTTGGACTCTCTTTTTGAAACTCAACCAACAATTTCTTTGGGCTGTCTTTCTTTAGAGAAAGCACTTTTAACAACTTACTCAAGCAAAAGAGAGGAAGTGAATTGCAAATTTTGGTACCAGGCCACCTTTATATGGTATTTATTAAGAAGAGATGTATTGTCATGTCTTCCCAAAGAAGATTTTTTTACCAGCCTAGGAAAGCTCTGTTTCAAGTCTTAATTTAAATAAATCCATTCCTTTGTGTTTTTTTACATATCATGACTGTCCAACTGAGAGTACACTTCAGTCTCTTAGAAAGAACTGTATCATTCCAATTCTCTAGCAGAGCTATTTTGAAGTTTCAAATTTATTGCAACTTCTGGTAGTATGTTTAAGGCTTTAAACAGTAAGCTCACAAACCTTACCAACATATTCTTCAGATGGCATTTTCTTATCAGAGGATGCCATTACTGCTCTCCTTTGGTGAGGGAATAGTCAAGAATTGCCTGCACTGGATGAATATGAAAAAATGAAAATGCTTTGTAACTTGATGATGATTTTATAGGAATTGTGCTGTCCACCTTTATTCCATAACACTTTCTCCAGTCACTCTGAGGTGGGTCCTCGGGCAGCATCTTTGAAGAAGGACCCTAGTAGTGTTTGGGGCCGCTCTGACACATTTTTACTGAGCAGCACAGCGTCAGGGAGCAGAGAGTAAACCTTCCAGCTGATCTAAGGACAAAACTGGTTGAAAATGATGGGTTTCTGTGCCCTGGATATGCATGTTTGCCGTGTACAAATGTTTAAAGTAAATCACAAAAAGCTGTCAAGTAACCTTCCTCTTGTGTGATTAAATAAGTTAAAACCATTCTGCATCTGTCATGAACTCAGTGATTTTTAATTTTTTAATGTATGTTACAACTGCAGCATGAGTAAGATTGTTTTCTCATGGTTCCAGTTAAAAATTTGGAAAGGACAATAGTGACAGAGATGGTACAATTATGATAAATTTTTGTAAAAAAAACCAGTTACGAGAGCTAAGAAAAGTTACCTAGTTCAAACTACAGAGCATACTGTTGTGTATGAACTAATACAAAATAGTTTGCAAGAGAGATTAAGGGATTATCAGCATTGTAAATTACCAACAATAGCTTTTACATCGCACTGTGTTCTAAATGTGATTTTTTAAATAAGCAGGTTTTTAGTTGATACCATGCCAACTGATTTAATGTAGAAATCTTCTGTAACAATTTCTATTATTCTTTTATTATTGATTAGGGTCAAAGCATTTCGAACCCTCCAAGAGGCTCTCAAGTGCAACTATGAGCACTGGCAAATATGGGAGAACTATCTTCTCACCAGTACAGATGTTGGAGAGTTTTCAGAAGCAATTAAAGCTTATCACCGGCTCATGGACTTAAGAGAAAAGTACAAGGATACACAGGTAGGGAAGTTTTCATATTTAGTCATCCTATACGTTCACTGATTTTTCTTCTGAGACAGAGAAATTGCTGATAGCTGCTGGTAGTGGTATCAGTAATCATAGTGCACATGGCAATGAAGTTATAGAGGCAAGTGATTTAAGTTTTGGCGATTTGGACTGTCAGAATAAATATTTAAAATGAAACTGGACAAAGCTGAAAACCTTTGCATCCATATTGCATCAGTCTTTGTGAAAGGACACACATGAGCCTTGCAGTTTTAAGACCTATTTTTATATAAAATGCAGTGCATAACCCCATCTTTCTGTATTGTTCCTGCATAGCTTGGTATCAGAAATAATATAAATTATGTAGTTTAAAGAAAGGGAAGCTTTTATCATGTGTTGGAAAATGCTACAAATGAGCCTTTGAAAGTAAATTGAATGCATTATAGTCATAATATTGATTCTTAATAAACCAGACCAAAGAAAAATAAAAGAGGTATTTTGCTCATGTCTCACTGAAGTTCAGTTAAGTTCAGTTAAATTTTGTGTTTGTAAATGTGTGCTCTGGACAAAAACTAGAGAAGCTGCCTTAACAGCTTCAGCTAGGATGTTACCTTGCCTGAAACCAGTTTCTGATCCAGGCAGGGTTCTGTACACTCAGTGAAAATAGCAAGGTGAATCTGAAAGGCAAGCCAAAGAATCTCTCAAGGGGAGCAGTAAAACACCTCCAAGAGCCTTTGCAAAATTAGCAGATCTGGTTGAAGAGCTTATGAGCTCTTCGGGAGATTGTGTAGTACCAGGGTAAGAGGAACCAGCTGCTGCTGCTCACGTGTCCCAGGAGTATGTTTCATTTCTTGTCCCATAAAAAGATAAAAAGTAGCTTTCCTGGATCTCGGGAATTTAAGTCCATTGGTGAGGAGAGAGAGCAGATAGAATTAGTTATGATTGTGGAAACATCTCATGTTCATGGGGGGCAGGAATGTTAAATACTTTTTTCACATTACTTTTTAATAACAGATTGTACGTGAGTGCAATGCTTATTACTAGTAAAGCCAGTCATGCACAGGATAACATTCTGTATTAATAAATTCTTTTAGATTTGATATAGCTAAACATCAAAAGGTCTCAAACTCTCTTGGCACTTAAGAGTGTCTATGGAAAATTGTGTTATATGTGGTAAAGATGAGTGTGTTTGGAAGCTAGAATATTGTAGTACTGGTGGGGCCTGTCATGGAGCATCTTGTAGATGGTTGGCTTTTTTCAATGAATTTTTTTCTCAATTGCAACTTAAAATAGCATTTTTAGGGGTGGTCTACTGTATTGTTTTAAACAGAATGACAGCTGACCAGGAATAGAAGTTTCTATGTATATTTGCCCATTTGAGATGTGTGGAGATGATACAGACTCCTATTACTGTTATTTGTCAAATTTTATGTAGTATATTTATATATATTTATAGCATTTGGGGATATTGCTTGTATTAAATTTCTATTTTTTTGCATAACTTCTTTCATCTTGTTCTCATACAACTTTTATAGCTTTTACAGATGTATATATGCTATCTTCCTTTAATTCTTTTTGCATCTTAATTTTAACTTTGGCTTCTGATATGTGAAGTGTTTTATGGTTTCATTGTAACTTCTAATACAGTTGCCTCAATTAGAAGGATTTTACTAGTTGCCAAGAAAAACCTCAGAGCCTGATTAAAGAGTTCAGGCTTGAAACAATTATCTTACAAGGAAGAGAAGAGTATTTCTGTAGCAAAACAAAAAAGCAGATAGAAATAAAAGCTTCTGCTGAAATTGTTTACAAAGTTCACCATTAATTGGTGAGCCTCTCCTTTTTTCCAGCTGGACTGTTTTAAATAGGGATGATCTATAACCATCTTGTGCAATTGTATTTTAACAATGTGAAATCATGAACATGAGTGAATGAAAACATACACTATTGTTTCCATTCAACATAGTATGATCTTCTCTCAGGTTATATTTAGTATTTGTAGTCATTGTAGATTTTAATTGATAGACTACTAAGCTACATGTCATAGTGGTGAGAAACAAGGTAGGAATTAAAAAAAAAAATGCACAGGACTGGAAGAAACAAGCTGAGTCATTGATTCCATTCTTTGTGAAAACCATCTGCTTTTAGCATAATCATTGTTGCAGAATACCCCTTGTGAGACTGAATGTATCGATTACAAGTATGCAATTGAATATACAATTTGAAATGCCCTTGATTTCTGTAGTTACATCAGACTTCTAAATTTTATTTCAGAATAGTATGAAGTCATATTTTTAAATCACTGATTTCTTCTAATAATAGTAAAGCATTCAGATTCTTCTTGGTGATTTCTGTTAGTCCATTGTTGTCCTTTGTGCCAGTCTTCTGAGTATAGAACACAGATTTGGGAAATTTTGCTTCTGTTCTTTTCTAGTTATTTAATGATGTCATCCCTGTGGCAAAGGTTCTGAGATCATGATATCATGAAGCTTGAAGATATGTATGCACAGATTCTGCAGATATAACTGAACCAGGAAGAGCTAAAGGGCTTTTTATAAATGAGCAACAATGCAGTAAAAGATAACAGCAAAGGGCAGTTTAAAAAGTCTCAGTTTGCTAGCGTTTGTATGTAAATGTTGAAAGCATACGTTCTTACTTTCCCTCCTGGTTCTTAAGATTCTTCACATTTCCATGCATCTTTTAATGTTCACAAAGCTGAGAAATATACCTGGAAAACCTTTGATATACGTGTTATGTAATAAAATATAAAGGCTCACTGAATTATCCATAGTTTCCACTAGTAAATCAGTCACTAAAAGGTATCCAAGGAGAAAGCCTAACCTTTTATAATCATTAATTTGGTCTCTGAATTATTGTATGACCTAGTAAATGTACCTGGAACTGCTGATTGTACTACTTTCCATCGCATGCGTGCTCATGGAGGCAATCAACCTTTTTTACTTGGAATGTTGTGGTCTTTTGAATGACAAAGGTATTTTGTGGTTGGAAAAGCTGTTTAGATACACTGTTTCCAGAAACCCTATCTTCATTATGTGCTGTCAAAGATTATGAATACAGAAGTATGGAAAAAGGGTTCCACTTTGCAGTTCTGTGCTATTGAGATTCTAGCAAAGTTTTTCTGGTACCCTTTCCATCAAGTAACATCCTCATTTCAGCAGTTCGTGTTGCCAGACCATTTCTAACAAAAGGCCACAAGGGCATGTTCCAAGGGGATTTTGAAAAGTGAGGTTAGGAATTAATAATTTCTGGAGCTCTACTTCAATTAAGTAGCTCACTAATGACAATTGTCTTAAAATCCTAAATTTGGAAGGGGAATAGGGAGAGCTCACAGACTGCAGATTCGTCATTTTGGATCTGGTATCTGAGGGTTCTCTTCTTTCTTGAGCACTGTCAAATTTGATTAGTATTAGTGAAGCATCTGAAAATGGTTTGACCAAGAGAATTTTTATATGAAAAGAGTTGTTTGGAGAACAATTGTGAAATGAGATTAACTGATGAAAATCGCAGCATTTATAAATTACTTGGTTTATTTCTAAGGTTTTGTCTCACGGTGTCTTTTGTTCAGTTTGTGGTAAACACATTATTCACAAAAGCAATGGAGAAGGAGGAATGCAGATGGTGTGATGTCATACTAAACATGAACTCTGTTCATATGGAGCCTAGTTCATTAAAAGAGGCATGAAAAAAACCAACCAACCAACCAACCAACCAACCAAAAAAATCCTCTACTGCTTGTTTGGGATCTTGGATCAACAGAGCATTGCTGTAGTAGTTTAGTATGTGTGGCAGTTTAAAATCTCTCAAAGATACAAATTTTAACACTTATGGTAACCTAAAATGCAAAGCTCTGCTACACTGCTAATACTTTTTGATAATTAGCACAATTCACTTGCAGTTTGAAATAACTTTATTTAACAAGTGTACACAACCAAGTAGCATTAATGATTCATTACTGTTTAATGGACCCTTTAATCCAGGTCTTGATGCTAGTTTCATTTTACAAAGTTTACATGATGGATTACAAAAAAAGGAAATTGATTATTATGATAAAAGTATAAGCAAACCAGGACTCTATGGGAATAGGGGTAATTTTACAGTTGCTACATCCTACTGACTAAGTAAACTTTTTTTCATCTACAAACAAAATGTTATTGGCTTTAAAATTTTGATGATTATATCTGATATTCACATGAACTAACATTTTGGACTTCAAGTAACAGTTTTGTTACACTGAGAAATCGATTGAGAAGTCATACATGTATGTATGAATCCTTAGGACCAATTCTAGTTCCTTGTCAAAAGCGAACATAGTTTAGTGTTTCTTCTTGCACCTCTTAGTTTTTTTGTTACAGTGCTTTAGTAATGGAAGTATCAACTCTTGCTGGTGCTTTTCTAGCAAATCTTTATGGAAGACCTGGTTAATGATGGCCTTTGATGCCTTATATTCCAAATCATGGATATAACATGAATTTCAGAATTTTCAGACTATTAATAGTTGATCATATTTTCTGGTGTCTTAAGTGACTCTTAAGAGATCTTGGAAAGAAGGAACTGACAGTTTGTCATACCATTTTATAAGGAATATAAGCTACTGCTATGGTTTTGGGGCAGACAAGAGGGGAGCTGTTTAACTTATGTTCGGATGTTACTATGATATCATTAATTCTGAAAAGATACCAGGTAAGAGTATATTTGTTTTTGCTTCTTCTGTTACTTAGATTTATTTAATAAAATTATCAGCCATTTTAATTGATTTGGGTTGTTCTGCTAAAAATTTTCTGTATCTGATAAAACTCATTATTTTTTGGGATGCATTTTAATTGAGTTATTCACTATAAGAAAAGTTATTTTAGGAAAGCGACATATCACTAATGCTAAACTGGGTGTGGTTTTATTCTAAATGTAATATACTTTGATACTGTCATAATTTTTGCATTAATTTCTGCATCTTGATTTGTGAGGATGCATCCCATTCTACATTTAGTAGAGCAGTGATGTATTTGTAATGTTTGTAGCTATTCACAAGTCATCTTTGAAGTTAGCTTTATTACTATCTTGATACTAATATTGCTATGAGTGTGGTTTCATTGTAAGTGTTAGTTTCACATGGGCAAAAATGTTGAAGCATTGAGGTTGCCAAATGACAGGCCACAAGTTAGGAAGTACCAGCATGAAGGTGTTTGTGCGACAACTGGCCTGTCTTGAATGCAAGCCTTATGAAACTTCCATTTTGTTTTCATCCTTTTTTCTTCCCCAGTCTCTGTCTCATGCACTGCACAGAACAGGTATTACTCTCTTGATAATCCACAGCTTTTCTGGGGTTTATTTTCTTCTAATTTATCATATGATATACTGCCTTGATTTACATTTGCTGTTTCTCATTTTGCTGAAGAGAAACTGAGGCAAAATGACACTATTTTCTAGCTTTCAGTGTCCAGTTTGGGACAAAAAGACTGGTATGATATAGCATTTCTTACATGCAAAACCAAGCTCCCACCAGCAGCTGCACATGCTCAGCATTTCTGCAGGTCAGATCCCACATTCTCAAGCCAGTGATTCGAAAAGCATGGCCACTAATGAGTACTTGTAGAAGAGTTTGATGGAATTGATTTGACTAGTAATTCACCAGAAGTGCATTAAAAACAGAGATTCCCAAGGTGGTATTCCAGTGCCTTCCAGTTTCCATCTTATGCACTGTACATCTTTCTGCAGGTTGTTAAATAGAGGTCCTGTAACAACTGTGTCTTCCATTACCTGAATTTATTTGGCTCAGCCTTTTTACTGATCTTTTTATAACTGTATTATAAGGTGAAAATACCTGTAAGATACTGCCACAGTTTCCTTTACCCAGATTTCTCTCCTAGATTTTTGGCCTTCTTACGTTTATCAACATAGAATCTTATAGATGAGGTTTAAATCAGTTGAATTACTCCATGTATTTCTTAGTAAATTCTGTACTTGTCATATGGTACAATCATTAATAGAGATCAGGTATTACACATAACATTATATATACTGACATTGATTTGAGCTGAAATAAAAACTCTTTGCTTTTATAAGGTGCTGGCTATTCTAGTCAGAGCAGTAGTGGATGGTCTGGCAGATCGTGCTGGAGAGGTATCAAGTGGATTGAAGGGGAAACTGCAAGAGCTCTTGGGCAGAGTCACCTCACGAGTGACAAATGATGGGGCAATCTGGAGACTTTATGCCCAACTTTATGGAAATGGAGAGAATGACAGTGGTGAAGATATTGAAAAGGTAAAAACTACAGTGCTACAGTAGAACATGCCCTTGTTCCAGACCTGTTTTGCTTTAGTGTTTTTATAAGCTCTTTGTCTTTTCTTCATGTTTCTACAGCACACATTTTTGTTACAACAGGAGCAAGATGTTTTATGTCAGTTTTCTTGGACTTGAAAAAAAAAATCTCTTTTTTTTACCAGTGTTTCCTTTTAAAACATCCTATCACAGCATATATGTATTGTCCTGAATTTGTATTCTGAAACTTTTCTTGGCAACAATCTAATGTCTATAATCAAATGGTGGTGTGGGTTTTGGCTTTGTTTTTAATTGAAATCTTTGCTTCTGAAGATAGGATATTGCAGCTTCTGAAAAAAAATTCATCTTAAAGGCATGATCCAGTAGTGGCATAAGCCATCTATGTTCTTTGCAATCACTAAGGGAAAATGCACTTAAAATAATCTATACCACAGTCAGAGTACCCAGAGTAGAAATGTTTTGTCCTTAATTAGCTTAAAATGAAATCGAATAATGCTATTTAATTCTTAGTCTGTTGAACCATTGGTTTCTCTTCACTTGTCACTTGTTTTGCTATGTTAACTTCCATTTCTTGTCCTTATCACTTCCCAAGGAATTAAGTTGATTGCATTTCCAGAATAACCATTCTGCACTGCTAGAAGTGTTTACTTTGTTGGATGCTGGAGTGTGCTTTGCATTTGATATTAGATTTCAAAAAGTTCAAATAGCCATGCACACTTCAAAAATAGTTATGGGTTATCATCTTCACCGAAGTTGAAAATACACAAGGTCAGCATTCAGTATGTGTTCGCTAATGGGGGTGTGCCTTTGGCCTGGGCAAAAAATTCCTGTCTGGAGGATTGCTTGATGTCAAGTAAGGAAGATGGTTAGGCCTACAAATTGTATTCCTGTGCGCTTAAATTTATAATCATTTGTGCCTTGCTCATTGTCTCCTTGTGCTCTGCCCTGTGAAGAGCCTTGTTTAGTCATTGCTGGTGTTCAATATACCTCCAATGCCTCCCTTTTGTCTTCCTTATTTTTCTTTGCAGCTGAACAGTAAAAGGGATTTGGCCTATTTAGAATGCAGAAATACAGACACTGCAATATCCTGTATTATATCCTCAAATTCTTACTCAGACATGCAAAGCAGCAGAGGCCCTGTCTATACTATGAATGTAATTATTTCAGAATCTGGTTACAGCACGGTATTTTTTACTAACCCAGTTAAAAACATGGTTTCAATTTGTAGAGTAGACAGTACTTTAACTGTGTTTCTTCATCAGACTGGTTATGGAACACGCTTACAGTCTAGCTTGCCCTGCAAGATGGAATGATCTTTATAAATACTTAAGGTATGCTTACATGTGTATCCAAATATCTTGGTATGACAGTACCATAGATACAGATCATAAAAGAGCGAAACTGCCTACAGCCACAGCATATATTAATTGACACTGTAAAAATTAATTTGCAATACACCAAATAATCACTGATTTCTGATATCATATTATGAAGTAAAAATGATAAAATCAGTATTTATTGGCTTTACTGCCACAAGCACCATCACGGGTCAGTCAGATATTCAGTGAATATAGCTGTATGCATAGAAAAATTCTAGATGTATAGTTTCCCACCCACAGTTACTAGGCAAAAGGTCAATGAGTTCTAAAAGGGCATTATTTACTATACTGTGGCATCAAAGGGCAAAGAGATGGGAACAGACCTTTAAAAGTATCACATACCTCCTTACAAATGTAGGGTTTGACCATTACTCCATATTCTTCCATTCCACACCTTATTTAATGCAGGTTTAATTATATGTAACCAATTTTGTTCCTAACATTGCATTTGAAAGAACAATCTTGTATGTCTGGCTATTGTTAAAGGGTGGCTTGGTTGCTGGGGTTTTTTTACTTTTCTGTTCTGCTGATACATCTGATGCCACATGAATCACTAGAGTCTACAGTTATAATTCACAACAGTGCTTTGTGAATTGAATCAAAGTCAGACAAGGTTTGCAAGTTAGGAGTGTAAAACTACTGAAGTGTTGGGTTTGTGGTTCTGTTTTGGGTTTTTTTTCTTTAGCTTAGCATATATTTACTCTCACACTTCAATATATCTGAACTGCCACCTCATTCAGTACTTCCTTCTTCCCTATACTGAATGCAGTCCAGTTCACAACTTTCCCTCTGAGGAATCTTTCCAGCCTTCAAGTTTCCTGCTGATCCATCCCAGGCTATGAATCCCTTCTGTTCCTTGACTTTCCCCAGCTCATAACTGTTTCCTTTGAGGATAAATCCAGGTTCCAGAAGTGCAAACAAACAGCCCACAAGACTTTGAATTCTTTCCCCTCCTTGACATCTGTCAGCAAAACCCCCCTAATTTGCTGCTGTGACTCAGACACATGCAGACTGAAATCAGACTGCTGTAAAAACTGTTGTTCCTTCTCTTGGAAATTCTTGCCTGTGCTTGCCAGAACTACTACCAGTTATAACCTAGGTTATTATGAAAAAAAAATTAATTAATTCTGGTTTGACTTAAGATCCCTTTACTGCCGTTTACAGCAGCATGAGCAGTTCAGACACCTGTGCCATAGTGATTGGAACTCTGGTGGGAGAGAGAAGGTGGAAGTTTCTGGGGTGACAACCCCCAAATTGAGAAGTCTTTACTGTGCTCATGTATATGTACCACACTGAAATTTTTAAATTCTTTTATATAATACTTAAACTCTTTAAAAAGATAACTGGAGAGTTGTCATTGAACCAAGCCATGTAACTTCTGGCATGTGTTTGTTTCATGTTTTTGATGCTGTAGAAAGAAAACAAAATTCAAAAGCAAGAACTCATTTCTTCTGATAAAATTTTCTTTCTTCTTTTTTTTTTTTCCCTTAATGGGACCCTCCTTCCATATTGTCTACATTTTTTTCTTGTTCACACTGAGAACCAGAGCAGTACGGCGACTAATAGCTACATCTGTAAAATGCGTATTTCCCAAGATTACATATACAAGAAGAAAGCTTTCATGTATTCAGTTACAATATTTTTTTAGATACAAAATTTGCTGTTCGAAGTGTGAATGCAAGTATTTTTCTCTTTTTCATGTGCATTTAATTGTGATGACTTGGCAAACATGGGTCACATCCATCAGTCTAGACAGATTTTTAAAAGATAAAAATTACACACGTGTTACTTTATATGCTTCTCATACTTGAGCTGCAAGTGAAGTGAAGAACATCTGTGTTACAGCTGGCGCTTACCATTGCAGAGAAGGACACTACTCCAACTCACAGGAAATCAAGTATAGTAAAGATAGATTCATTTTCTGGATTGACCACTAATTTCATAGATACTTAAAACTAAATTAGTTTCCTAGTTGGTTTTCTGACATACTAACAATTTTTTTTCCTTCTTGCAGTCACTGCAGTATCTCACTAAGGCACATAAATGTGAAATTCAGTCAAGTGATTGGGAAAAAGATGTTTCTTCTTTTAAGGAAGTGGTGAAAGGAGCCATAGAGATTGCACATGGTATGTTCTACCTGAAAAGAACCTTTATTTTTCATGAAGAGCATAACAAATATTTATTAAGCTTAGTGGCAAAATAATATTCTACTTTACCTATTGTATTTATTCCTACTACTAGGAGTCCTGTAAGAGAGTATCATCCTGATACTGCATACAAAAATATACTTGGAATGAGGCAGAAATTGTGTAGGGTGAGTCAGTAAATGTATGACTGGTAAACATGGAATCAATTAATTTCATGATCTAGCAACTTCATAATGCAAGTGAAAATGCATCTGCAGTTCATCTCAGTCCTGAGATCATCACATACATTGTTTGATTGAGTGTGCCAGTCAGGGAATGAATGAAACTTAGTAAGATTATTCCCTGTTCTGTGATATTTATGTTATATTTATTAAGAGGAATACAGATACCTGTTGAGTTTAGAGTTATCTTCTCAAAATTACTTGGCTTTGTTTTTTCTTTGTGTTTCTTTCTGGGGATATTACATTTAAAATTGTGGAGGGTATCAAGATCTTTAATTAAATGTTTTTTGTTCAAAGATTATTGCTGGAGTGGTAATGCTTTTTTGTTTTGGGGTCCTTCTGTGTTTGGATTCTAGTGGCTATAAAATGCAGCAAGAACAAATCTAATCATCAGGAAGCTTTGCAGATACTTTCTTCAGCTCGGCTCAACTTACGTGGCTTGTCATCCAAGGCAAAGGTAGGAATGTTTGAAAGGTAGGGAATTTTGTTTGAAAGCTAGGAATCTTTGTTCTGTTGCCAGAATTTCTCTGTTTTGAATCAATTATAGATCAAATAATACCTGCCTGTCTCACTGCATCATCAGGTAGATATTCATCTCTATGCTGTTAAGGATTCGTTTTAAGTAAACTTTTATTTCCTTTCTTCCTGCTAGGCTTTGATTGCAATACTAGTCTAAGAGCCAGCACTGACATTTTGGAGTAAGGTAGAATTTTACTTGAAATGTTGGGCAAACAGATTTGAATGTTTGAAAGCAGTCAGTCATTTCAAAGACCTGTTTTTAATGTGAGTAGTCATGGGAGAAACTGGGCAGTTTCAGAAAGAATAGATCTAAACCTGCAGAAAGGACCAAAATGTGTCAGGATTGCTTTGCATCACTTGGAGTGTTTTCAAAAGAGTTATTTATTAACAGACAGAACTAATTTTTAATCTGGTTTTTTTTTTGTGGATACCCTACCAATCCAGATATTAATTACTTGAAAAAGTCATCATATATGAATCACACATTTTCTCTTAAAATATACATCTTGGCTTAAAGAGGGATTCTTCCTGCCTGTGAAGGGGAGTTAGCAATTGTGAATCACAGAGCTTAAGTTTTATAATGTGTGCTTGTGCTACAAAGTGTTGATTCATCATCAGTATGCTGAACTTGGCTCACTTAAGTCCTTTAATTTTAAGGATAAAAGCCTAGGAAAGTTGCATAAGCAAACACAAGCTGGATCTGTAACTCTGCATTTAGATACAGGCATAGGGAAGACTTCGGAATGTGTTGAAAAAAGGGACAATATATGTTTTGCTGTTAGCCACAAAATATGATTTTTTCCCTTTAAAAACGGTGCATAGACTGAGTATTGCTGTAGAGAAAGCACTAAATGGCATAAATTATATGAATACGAGTACAGGTAGTTTATATTATGAAAGATCATGCAATATCTGAAAAATTAAGAATGTATTAGTCTAGTAAACTATATTTTCATTTCCAAAGGCATTAATTAAATGAACATCTATATTATTGGCAGCTAATGGTTTTACGATACTTCTGAAAAAACAATCATATTAGCAGTGAAGCATTTTATGTGAACTCACTGGTTTTGCATCCCTTCCAAGATGCTGTCTTATTTTTAATTTGAAGTCATATTGAATTTTCAAAGTGTGTTGTAGTTTAAAAACTCAGTCATCTTCTGTCGGATCCTATGCACAAACAGTTTAGCACTGTTTATACCTGTCCAAGCTTGACTACATCTCATTTTGCTGCTCTGTGAGTCATTATTAGTGTGGGATTCTTTTTTTCATTTTTAATTTCAACTGAAAAAAGCACTTTAAAAGTGGCCTAAGAGCACACTCACTAGTTAAGATTTCAGAAGGAATAAAAGATCAGTGAAAATGACTTTTAAAAGATAAAATTCCAAAATTTCGTAGTCAGGACATGCAATTGGAACAACTAAGTAGAACAGGTGAAACAATGTCTGGGATCTCCATCTCTTGATGCTTGAGCTCCTGTGTTGTGCCAGACTCACTAAGCACCCACAATCTGCTGAAGGCTGCAGCTCAGAGATGCGCTGCTACTGGGCTCTTTTCTGTACAGAGCCTGGTGGGCAGTCACATACTATGGCAAATAGCACAGTGGGCTCTCTTCTGCTCCTTGCCCCAATGCCTCATTCAGATCTGGAAGGTAGGGTCTGAAAAAGAGAAATGTTCTGGAGATGCATTGTAAAAGCATGAAATATGAGCACTGTTTTGGGGAAGCATGGGACACAAAGCCCAAAGAATGATGGTGCTTGAAACTTCCCCATGCTGTCTCTAGTTGAATAGATTTCTCTAATTGTGTGTGGGGAAAAAAAAAAAAAGAGTGAGCAAATAATTATATCATCCTGATTTATTTAGCTGTCTTACCAGAAAGAACCAAACGTTTCTGTCACTCTCCCACTGTGATGTTTTTGGGCTGGAAGTCAGAGAAGTTTCTGTACTTGTGGCATGAACATGTTCCTATTTTTGTGTAAGATGCTCTTTATTTCAGTGACAACATTGTTTTGAGGCACACTGAATACCTTGGTTCAAGCCTTTTAAGTACATTTTTGTTTATATACATATCTGTATTGTCCCATTTTGTTTTATGATATAATGATGTACAGATGTACTCCAGAGCAACTTTTGTTTTCTCAGTTTGTTTTTGTCTCTAAATGTAGGCTTTGTGTTTGTGTCAAATGAAGTGTGAATCACTCTCCCATTACATAATGAAGGGAAAACATATGCTTGGGTGTCCCCCCTTCCCCATATTTCTGTGTAGTGGTACCTCACACAGCCTCAGCATTAAATAGATGAAGATTATGATTGCTCACGAGTTAGCTGCGCTTTTTTGTTTGTTTCTGGTAATGTCTTAAGGTCTTTAAGAACAATCTATTGTTATTACTCTGTAGTGTTTTGTTTTCTCTGGTATAACTTAATTACAGGTGAATGCCTCCATCCATGCATGTCTTGACATCAAATGTTAAAAAATATTTATTTGAGGTTTTGGAGAAAATGAAGCAACAGAATATGACACTGGGGAAAATGGCCATTCAAATTCACAACTAATTTATCAGCAGGTGGGCTTATAAACTGCAGTGACAGAATGTGAGATGCTCTTCTAATTTGAGTTTCATGAAACAGCCCTTTACTTTCAATGGAATTGGGAGTCAGCGTAGGCAGGCAGGTCAGAGCAGAAACCCCACGTCCACAGGAGGATTTGACCCTTTTGGCACAATATCATGTGTGTGGCACAGATTTCAGGTCTATATGCAGGATATGTGTCTACATGTGTATGTGCATAACTTCTGCTTATTAGCCACAGAATGGCCTTTTCTTAGAGAGAGATACTATTATAGTTTACAAAAATATGAAAAGCAGTATAGAGATCATGAGCTTCCTGTATTTTGTCTTGATCCTGAAACAGAGAAACTGTATGTATCTTTTAAAGGTATTTATTTATAAAGTACTTACAATTATTTCTTTTTGTTATGCAGCAACTTTTCATAGATGTGACAAGTAATGAGGTTCACAGTGAGATAGCTGATGAGGTGACAGCTATGGACAACATGATTGCTGAACTTCAGGAGCTGAGCAACCAGCTGAGAGACCAGTGTTGACATATGGACCAAATTTCGGGACAGGATGACAATAATGACATGTTTCTTTTGCCACCGCTTTTGCTGATGAAATGGTAACAATTCTCAGGCAACAATACTCTCAATAAACACTTTTCTGTACAGTGCTGTTCTTGTGGTCAGCTTTTTTCAGAGTTCAGGCTGCCTTTTAAGATTCTTTCTTACCTGGTCCCGCTGTCTTACAAAGTTGCGTGTTTTGGTTCTTCAGCCCCAGATTTTCTGGAAGAGATGTTTGTAAGGTGATTATGGAGGATTAGTTCTGCCTGCTTGCATCCACCTTAGTGCTGGGATGCTGGAAGATGCCCCACCCAGGTGGGGGAGCAGGGGATGTGCTGCTCTGGAGGAGATGGAGAAGCAGGCAGCAGAGGTGGGAGCTGAGCCCAGCCTATTTCCCATTTTAACTCAGTGTTAATTGCTTACAGGGTGGGAGTGAGGTCCTGAGAGCAAGAATTTAGTATTTTTTGTTCTTCAGGTAATACAGTTAAAGTAGAAGGCTGTTTGTTGCATTAGGATATGCAAACAGTTATTACTTAAAGCAGTATTGGTTTATCCCATATACATAACTTGTGTCCCATGGGCAATAGACTGGTACTTCATTTGGGCCTTTTATAGGCAAGGGGATTTCCCTCACCGAGGCAGCAATAAAGCTGCAGTCTAATCTAAAGTACTTACATCTGACTAGACCAGGTGAGTTATTTTCATCTAGACTATTTTGCATGGTTTTCTTTTTCAGCATCTTTGCTACTGCTCTTCTTAAAGTAAGATTTTTTTCAGGGATTTCCAAAAACCTGTGTGAAATAATTCCCTCACTTATGGTGAGGTTTTGGCTTGCTCTTCCCTATGAGAATGATGTGGTTATCTGTGTTCTGGGTTTGTACAGTCTGTGGTATGATCTATTGCTGAATGGTAAGAATTTTCTCCCTGAAGAGAAAAGCCAGAAGGTACAAGTAGACCAAACAATTATTTAGATTTGAAGCAGCAGTACCTGCACATTATTTTGGTGCATGAAGCGGTAAACCATCTTGACACCTTTGTAAAGCTGCATATCTTTGTAAAGCTTCTTGGAATGGAGAATAAATTATTTGGTGACAGTATTTAAACATGAGGTTCCCACAGAAATTGCCATCTTAGCAATCGGTTTACCTGCTAGTGAAGCTGGCTCCAAAACACCTCTTTGCTGAAATTCCCCAGAAAGAGAGGAGACATTAAAGTTTTTGCAGAGGGAATTTGCTTTAGCTGCTCCCATTTTCCTCATACAGGACTCCTCAGGTGGAGGAGTCCACCTGACTGAAAGAAAAAAAAAGGCTGAGAGTTTTGTGATAGAATAGCACCACTACCATCTCTTTGACATGCCATTATGTTTTGATATGACTTAACCTTATTCACTAAGGAGAAGAAAATATCTTTAAAACTATTATTTTGTTCCTAGCACTAAGTTTTATTAGGAAGAAAGGGTTTAGGTGTTGAATAGTTTAGTGGCAGAAAAATCTTCAATTTTTATAGTAATCTTATGGCAAATTTTAAACCAGAATTATATCCCATGATTACCTTGAAAACATGAGATTTGAATTCTGTTGTCTTGATTTAAAAGACAATAATTCTGTTGAGTCTACCTGAGACACATTCATAGCTGCAGTTTGGCAGTGCAGAACATGAAGCCAGATTCATTTTTGTGTAACAGTTTCTGCCTAGCTTTTAAAAAAGATAGATGGGAAGTTAACACTTCATGTGGAATATTAGAAAAGTCTGTGAAAAAGCCTTTAAGTCCTTTTCCCTTTGATTTTGTTCTTTTGAAAATTCTTTTTGTTTCTATGCCTAAGCTGGTCAAGTGAAAAAGTCATTCTGCTCTTTCAGTGTCTCTTCCTTACAGTGCTTCGCCACAGATCTTTTCTTCATTTGAGCCTCCCTGTTTTAGCAGATGCATGGAATGTAAGCAGCTTTGTCTTTCACCTAATACAGGGAAAGCCTAGTGTCCACAGACAGGGTGTTCCTGAAGAGTGGGATAATTAGTGTTATGACAGAACATCAGTTTTCCTGTTGAAATTAATGTAAGAGAGGGCAGATGTCTGCAGAGACTTATAAATACACAAATATGTACAGGCAAGATACATGGTGTGGAAGATGGCAAGGCAGGAGCTGATGCATCATGAAGGTGTCTGGCTTTTCAGAGCAGATAATGATGCCAGAAGACCTCAGCCACTTTATCCATGAGGCCAAACACCTGATGTAAACCTCTCTACCAGATATGTACTTGCTACCTCTTTTTTTGTATTGGTGGTGTTTTCATCTTCCTCAGGTACAAGGTGAGCCCATACTGTTTCTTTGGAGATCATGACAGGCCTTTTAAAACTTTCCAGACACAAAAACCATGTCAGTTTTGTATGGTACTGATTTTCTGTGTTCATGCCAGGAGCATTTGCTTCAGACTAGCTTTAGGAGACCATTTGTCATGAAGACAATACTTCTATAAAAGCTCTGGCTGTCAAAGAAAACTGGCTAGTATTGAAAGGGAAAGAATCATTTCCTAAACAGACTTCAGACTTTTCAGATCTCCATCTTATGGGGAGTGTCTGTCCTCTTACTTGGATCACTCTCATGACAACTGCAGAATCCCTGAGAGTTTAGCAAAACCGAACAGTGCTTTCCTTATACAGTTGTCACATCTGCAAAAACCTCTGTAACACCTCTGTTATTTTCAAGAGCTCTATGTACAGCACATGCTACAGATTATTAATCAGTGTAGCATGGACTTGATTAGGCAGTATGTTGCAGGAATGGCTTACAGTTCACAGAAGAACTTCAGGTACTTTCTGATCTTTTTTGTCTTTTTGACTTTAGAAATGTTGGTGTTTCCCCCTTTTGACATCTGTCTGCCATTAGAGTTAATTTGGTGTGACATGGAGGTAAAACAGATGAGTCTCTACCAACCCAGACAGGGAAAGCAACTGTCTCAGAGTTTTGAAGATGAGTATAAAGCCAGGAAGTATGACGTATGAAAAAGAATTAATTTCTGTGGCCTAAAAGGGTGTGTTATTATGTCTTTGACCTAATATGGTTCAGCCTATGATGTATTTTCAGCCCCCAGTGGTTAGAACCCAGGAAAGATCTTCTGAATCACCCAGAGGGACATGTTGGGCTGGGTGTGGTATTAAAAGGTTTTTTGGGGTTGGGACATTACTCATGAGCTGAAGTGAATGTTCTTAGGGCTGGTGAGGCCACACTGACTCAGGCAGGTCACCCCTAGTACAGGCCAGTAAATGTGTTCCATGTCACATTGTCCTCGGTGTTCCTTCCACCACACTGACCGGTACATTCAGAAGGGCAGGCAGCTCTCATCCCATCATTCATGCAGAGCTCTGTATTAAAACTAACTTTGGAAAGAAATAAAGCTTTGAATAATTTTTCAGTTCTAAAAATGATGTATGGTTTATATCAAATATTTGCAAGTTCGGCTTTCGGATGTGTATGTACATTGGTTAAAACTACGCCTCTTCTTTTCAAAGTAAATTAGACAAAAAAAACCCCAGGTATTAATTTTATTCTGCTTTAGAGAAACTGTAAAGTCTCTTTGAAATTATTTTGACTTAGGTCTTCTGTTCAGTAATTTTGTCTCAGTATCAGTGACTGACAGTACAGATGGACATAATGTATTTCAAGAGATAAAAGGAAGCTAAACAAACTCATGCTATTTCCAGAGGGATACAAATTAAAATAATATACAACTACCTAATTTTTTCTTCATCTGTGTTCATGCAGAGCTCTGTACCAGAAGTACAAAATAGGGAGAAGGTAACAGCTGATAGGGCACAACTTGGATTCTCTGAACTTAAAAATAAACTGGAATTTGATAGGAAATATCTTACTCTAAAAAAGAAAAAATTGCCATCAACTGTATGGAGTTGTTTTCAGTGTGATTACTCAAACCAAGTGCTTTGTGTTTCAAAAATTATTTCAAGAAATTAATTTAATTATTTTTGTTTATATTCTGTCTATATATTTGTAGGCACATATTTATACATGTATAAACATGCACATATACATGTATGTAGAATCTTGTGTCTGACACAGAAACAGTTGTTAATTCTGAAGGTGTAAGAGGTACAATTACAAAAAGGTACATTTCATGAAAGCTGTATGCATTACAGAGACTGAAAATCAGACCAGATGTAGGAAAGCCATTCCTGTACATTTTACATTACATGTTTCAGGCATAAGACTGGCAAGTAAGGTGAATTTCACAAGTGAATGGCAATAAAATATTCATGTTTATACAAAACCCGTTTTAATACTGCAG
>NW_008236217.1:9147633-9162024 GCF_000691975.1 Corvus brachyrhynchos | reverse complement strand
AGTTTTTGCAGCATTCAGCAGTACTTAAAAATAGATAGATTTCAATCAACCCCGTAGCTTATTCAGGCATGTGCTCAAATATAGTAGCTGCATTCATTAGACAAACATTTCTACTAATCCTTCAGCCACACTAATAAAAGAGTTATCCTTTATGGGCTGAGTGTAGTAGCACAGGGTTCTCTTTTTAACTATTAACATCCTTCAAAGACCAAGGTCTGATCATTATTAGTGACAGTATTTGGTTTTCAGCAAATGAGTTGAAACTCCGTAACTCTTAACAGCATGTTGTACTGAAAATGGAGACAACCTTGCTTTTGGGAGCAGCTTATATACTGTAGTTGAAGTGGATTGGTTTCTGCTCTTTAAACAAAGAAAGCCATCAGAGAGCAGCAGCTGTCTTGTTGGGCATTTTGGTTTGGTTTGTTTTACTATTTTTATAGCATTTGTCCTTTCACTCACACTTTTGCACTTTTCACTTTCTTTTGCACTTTTGATTCCATTATTAAAGCAAGAAAAGTAAGTTTGTGGATGCAGGCTCTCTTCACTGAACAACGCAAGGATGCCAAGTCAAGTAATCGCTGCTCTTCTCTGCTGGGTTAGATGAAAGACCTATTACAAATTTAATCCGCTAATACTGATATAAACCTAAAATGGGCCTCTGCAACAACAGAGTGGTTTAGGATGAAAAATCTGTGTTAAGTAACTCTGCTTTCTTTATAGAACTGTTTTCCAAGTTAACCTAAGTATGAATGTTCATTTTTCTGTTTCCAGTTTACTCTGACCTGAATGTTTTCTCAGAACACACCAAGAACCTTTTAATCACCAGTGATGTCATATGTCCCCTCTCAATTTTTTTTCCTATTTATTTTAAACTTCAGTGACCTGTGAGTCAACTACAAGAGTTCTTGGCCAAAAATGAGTGTAACAAACCAGGCAAAGAAGTACCAGCCAAGAGCCATGCAATGAAAAACTGGGATTAACAGCATGAAGATCTTCAAAACTGCAAGTTAGCCTATTAATGACATCACTGCTGAAGTGAAGCAGCAACATTTTTTAAGTTGCTTTTAGAAGTTAACCCCTACAATTCAGCTCTTTTCCACTGTCATCTCCAAGTGAGCATCATATTCTTTCTGTGTTAAGTGCAATCATTCCATCCACTTCCAAGGATTTTTCCTGCTTAGTTTTCAGTTTCTGCTCACTGGAATGGTGATTTACAAGCACAGAAACTACCTTTGTGTTTCTTTCTCCACCCTCTCTGGCACAGACTTGACTTGCCCATCTTTGTGATTTCTCAGCCCTCTGCCAGTTTTGTGACCTTTGGTCCCTAGAAAAGCACCCCTAATTTTTATAGTTCCTTGTGTGCTTCTGCCTCACAGCAATTTCATTTTGTCCCTTTCCAGCAGTACTATCCCACCATCCCCTCCCTGTAATCTCTCTTCCCTGCTTCTTTAAGGTTTGTCTATGAGGTCTTGACAGCAAAGATGCTAGCAAGGACCTTAAGATTGCAACTAGGGTCAAGAGTAGCTGGCAACAGCATGAAAAATTGAATTTGTAGCGAGATGAGAGTTATTTGAAGAAGTGGGAAAAGGGCATTTTCCCCTCTGTCTTGGCTGAGCCCCTTGGGGATGAGACAGAAGGCAAGGACCTTTCTGTTACAGGGAGTAATGAGCACCTTGAGTGTTTGCCAGAAAACTCAGACTGTAGAGGAAGAACAGCAGCCCAGGGATGGTGATGATCGTCCCTGTGGAACTGCTGAAATGAGGAAAAAAAGATTAGCACTCTTGATCAGACAGGAAGGCACAAGTCTTTCCTTAGCAAAAGTTGGAGCAGTAAATAGGCAGACCATACACTGCCAGAGGGAGATGGCAGACCAACCAGAAGTGACAGATGCTGCTGGAGAGAAGAGTAAGCCACGGTTTGGCAATAGCCCAAAGTTAAAAGAACCAACTTTCAGGCACAAATACCAGCGTACTGCAGGACTTGTAACAGCCCATGTGGTCTGAGGGATTGTCTGTTTGGGAATGCTCCAGAGGTACCTGCAATTTTTTTACTTGTTTTTTTTTGTAGCAGTCCATCTTCCATGGTTCAGGTTTTGCTATCGGCAATGCTATCACCTCATGTTCATAGAGATTTTTAATTTGACTGTAAATTCTATGCAGTCCTAAAGCCAGACATAGTGAACACAGTGTCAATCAGTCTGCATTTTCTGTTTGCATGTGAAAAACAGGCAAGTAGTTCACAAGCCGGACAAGCTACGGGAATCAGATGATTTTTTGTAAGCTTAACTTACTGTCATGCTAAGCAGAGGGGGGGTTTTTGTAGCTGAAGTATGTCTTGCATTTGGTCTGTACTTCACAAGGGCTTTTACTGCTGTAGTAATCTCTAAGAAAGCTGGTACGTGAGCAAAGCCAGTTGTAAAGAATCGATGTAGAATAACTTACACAGTTTCAAATAGAACTTTAAATTGAGTCCTATGGAGTTTATAAATTAATGGAGGAATGAGAAGAAAGTAACTGGCCTGTGGAAACAATGTGAGAAGTGAAGTCCATAAAATGAAATGAAGCAGTGATAGTACCGAGGATGCGCAGTGTTGTGACACCGTTCAGAGGTGGCACAGGCAGTGAGATGCTTGCTGCTGCCTTCACGTGCTGCTTCACTGCAGAAAGAGTTATCAAATGTAATTCAGATTCTGGTATGTTCCTGATCAGAACTGTAGCAAACTTCTGGCAAGCTATTCATCAGGAAGATTGGCAACTGAGGTAAGTAGTATTTTTCCAAGTTCCCTGAACATCTTGGACAAAGATTCAATCTCCTGAGGTTAAGCCTTTGCTTATCCTGTTTCCTCAGTATCTTGTGTCTATTACACTCTTGAGTGCCTCACACTCTTGGACAAAACCAAGAGTTTTCTGCTTTGATTGGGTTACTACAACTACCTAACTTACTGCAGGTATTGCAGACCACTCTTTGAACACAAAAGTACACACGTTTCTTATTTGTTAGTGGTCCTCCCTCCACCTTGAGGCAAAGCAAAGCAATCTGGAATGTTCTGCTTCCCGAGGTGACATGTCTGGAACTGTGGAGGTTTTTTTTCCTAGTTTATCATTTGTGCATGTGAATGCTCCCACCTGCTCATGCAGTGTTTGTGTGCCTGCTGCATAATATCACTGACTATAACCAAGTCTCTTGTGGATATCATGGGAGCTTTTGATTTATGCTCTTTCAAGCATTCTGCCTGAGGCTAAATTTTAGTTTCTGGTTAAGGTTTTATTATTTCCATGAGGTTTAACTGAATGAAAAAGATACCAGTTTTGTGAATACCGTGGTGAGGTGATTTGTTCGTCGGTTTGGTTTCTAAAAGGAAAGTTTTGCAATTTTTTTTTTTCTAAAAGCAGTTGAACCCTATGTTGTTTTGCTGGCAATGCCTTTAGGTGAGTGATCACTTTGATGCTATGTGGGGAAGCTCAGGGAGCTGAGCCAAGGAACTTTGGAAGGTATTTAGATCTTTTCTGGTCATTTTCTTATACATTCATACTAGAACTTATTTTGCACATTGCAAATGATTTTTGTTTTTCATACAAGTCTATTTCTTGTGAAAGTATTGGGAAAGCAGTGAAGGTAGCTTACTGTGACAACAGTGAACACAACTGGGATATGTTGTCACATCCTGCCTGCACGTGTTTTGGATATAGTGCAGATATGCTCACCTTCCAAGTCATAAATCCAAAGGAAAACCTGATATCCTCCTTTATGCTGCTGCTCTAATGATATTTCTACAACAAGTTTCTGCATCAGTGAAAACAAATGGGGTTTGTATTATGGGATGGCAAGGTAGTATCTGTGCAGACAAGCAATTGCATTTGAGTTGTTTCAAGCATTCATGCCTTGATTTATTGTCACTGAAATTTAATCTAGGGTGTTTTGGTTTTTTTCTTTGGACTTTCTCTGTGAGAGTTCTAGTGAAAATATTGCATCACCACTTCAGGAATGGACCAGCAGTGTTACTTTGATCTGTCAAATGCAGAGGCCATGAACTTCCCCTGAGAAACTCAGTGAAACAGCCTTTCTACTCACTTCAGGATTTATAGTGTAAAGAATGCTTCCTAAAACTGAGGCCTCACAGTTTAAAACAGTAGCTCTCACAACTTGTTCCGCATGTGAGCCTGATTTGTTTGCATATTCTTGTTGGATGCAGTGGAGAAAAGTTACCTCTGTGTGTAGATTTATCAGGACAAATCCCAGCAGTATAGTAAGAATAGTATCCTTGAAAAAGTAATGGTTCTTCAAATTTTTTTAAACGTAGTCTTGTCAGACCCTAAACATGCCTTTCTGCAGGTTTAAATGTGTTAAGACTTTGTGAGTATTTCAAAACCTGTTTGGAAAAATAATTAAAAATAAAAAGTAGAGATTTAAGAGGAAAATATCTGAAATAATACTGGACATTTTAAACATATAAAATCCCCACACCAGTCATGTGTCTATTTGACAGAAGCTTAAAAATAACGTTGGCTCTAATGCTTGGCAAAATAGTGTATGTGTGAGGGCACGTATGTGTGCGGGTTTGTGCCTTTTAAAGGCAAACAATGCTAACGTGTCTTTACAAATTACTGTCCTGTTTGCACTTGGTACCATCAGTGATCTCAGAACAACTCTGGAGATGGTATTTAATTGTGGCAGAATGAGGGCATGGGTATAAAATAGTTTTGTAAGTCTCACTGTAGCAAATACTGATTGTAGTGCAGCCATGGGTTGGCAGGGCTTAGGAAATGGGGGTTGGAAGATCTCAGGGCTCAGCTCTGTGCCTGGGGTTGGAAGGGATGATATAGCAATGCTCTCACTAAGAATCCCAGTTAAGAGAGATTTGAATTATTCTTCTGATTTTTCTCATTTATGAACAAAATCTAGGTAAGAATATGCACACACTCTCCTTGTCCCTATTTGCTTTTTTTGCCTCTAAGCCACAGTAGCAGTAAAATCTCCATGGGCTATTGTCAGAACCATGCAAGGAACAAGATGCCCACCTTTCCAGGCATCAGTCTTTTCCTTTGCCTCCCAGCACTTTGATGCCCAAGAAAGGCATCAAGCTATAAGTGTGTGTTGTTGACAGCAGGGGACATGCAGAGCTGTTCTTGCTTTTCTTTGCTCTTTCTTTTACTTGTGGCTTTTGCCACCAAATTCTTCCTTCTAAGGACCCATAAGAGACAGATGATGGCCTCCCGTTTTCCTATTTATCTTTTCTTCTCTTCCCTGGACTCTGAGAGGGGCCTTATAGGAAGGAATAACAGCTTTATCTGCAGTCACAGGAAGGGGATCTTTGACACCCTGCTCCCTCCAGCATCATGGGAACACCCTCTGAGTAGTGCAAGTTTTGCAGCTGCTGTTTCTGTTGCTTCTTCCTTGCCTTCAGTCAGCACCTCACACATTATTAGCCTTCCTTGCTGCAACTCATTAACAGCTATCTTGTTTTCAGGATGCTCCTTGAGAGGCTGTGTACCTCCCCAGAACCCTCCTTTCTCCCACAGCATGGATTTTCTGGAATCAGGCTCTCTCCAGGTCCTAGTGCTCCAGCGTAGTCTCTTAAGAGGAACCCAGAGGTTTCACAGGCCGGGTTTGGACAGAAAGTCCCTGGCAGACTTGGCCACTCCCTGTTAACTCTTGAGTTAGGAAAGGTAATACAAATGGCTCAAGGAAGAGAATGGGAGTGCAGAGACTTCTGATTCTTTCTCTTGGCTTCTCTCAAATGAAAGGGAGATTGGAATTGGGTTTTCTCCTTGAAGTGTAGAGTGAAGTGCCTCTGTGCCTTAAGGGATACTCAAGCAATGTGAAGGGGGAAAAAAGGCAATATTTCCTTATGCACTCATAAAATCTTAGAAATGGAAAAATACAGCTGTTGTTTAGTCACTGAGGTTCAGGCAGCAAGCTGAGATCTCACTCATGGCTGGGATCCCCCAGGGATGGGCACTGCACACATCCAAAGCAGTCCCTGTTGCAAGAGCTGGGAATTAGAGTAACGTGTGGTAGGATGTCAGCCTGCTCCATGAGGGCATGGCAGAGCTCATGTCCACACAGAGAAACACTTCTCTCTCCCAAACAAGATGGGACTCAACTGCCTATTGAGAATGGTCAATGGCCCATCTTAATGTCCAAACTTGAACTGTGCCTACATAATGCTTGGAAGAGAGCTAGCTGGCCTCAGCCAAAACCATGCCAGAGGCCATTCAACCAATTCAGCTGGGTGGGTGACTGGGGTGGGTCTGTGCTCAGACACTGTTAGTTTGACCAGTCTAGACACAGCTGAAGAATACACTTCCTACTCCAGGAAAATCACAGCCCAAGGATTGCCAAATAGACAGAGGAATAAGAACGTTGGTCTCTAGTACATTCATTTTATGCACGGATTTACTGTGAACTCCTGCGAGCAGCTGGAGGAGATGTGAGGTAAGGCCTTGTAAAAAGCAAAGGGCTTTGGAGGTGACCTCAGAGCCATTGGTTTTAAATGTAGTTATACATATGGAAGGTGTCCCAGAAGTGACCTTGGGGAGCTGACAAAGAGAAGCTTGTTGCCCTGACAGAAAAATAAGCCACAGATGGAAGAAGTAGTAGATAACAGCAGTCTTGGCAAGAAAACATAAAAGAGGACAAGACTGAATTAAGCCAGACTTGAAGGTTTTAGTCTTCAAATGACTGATAAGGGAGAATAATTAAACAGGAGAGGGTAAATAGATGGGAACCATAAAATAATCAAACTTGCTAGTGAGCAGTAACCACTGAAATTAACTACTTTCTTCTGCCCCTGAAGAAGGATTTTTTATCTTCTGCATTCATTTAGTCAGCTCCTATCTCCACCTTAGTTATTTTTATATATTGCACTTTCTGAGAATATAGCAGATGGTGAATATAGCAGATGTAACTTCTATATACAGTCAAAGAACATGCATATATCTATGCAGCTGCACAGAACATATATTAATGGCTCAAATATCTTTAGAGAAATATAACCGTAAAAGGGTTTAATTTGTAGGAAGAAATAGAATTCCAAAATTCATGCATGCCTGCAGTCCCCCATGTGCTATATTCCAGCTGCAGCTGACAGCACTGATGGGACAGCCAGGCCATAGCTGTCTGCTTTGTAAAGAACCTGCAAATTTAACAGCAGATGGACCCATCCTATGGCTGACTGGCAAGGGAAGGTATAGCTGTTGTTTTCTGTAACCCCATTTTATGTGTCCCTGGTCATGGAGCAAAACCTTGTGATGGGCACGCTGCCACTGTTTCTGTCAGTCTGTCCACATCCGTACACAGAAATGAAGAGGTATGTAAACTTTGACCCTCTGGAATATTTCCCTGTCTCCCCCTTGACACTGGCATATTACTGTCTGAGCTATAGGAAAGGTGTTGGGAAATAAATCCCAGTCCCTACTCTTAGCTGCATCTAGTGGGGCACTTTCAACACCACGTGGAAGATTTCATTTTAACTGACCTTCAGGCATGACTTATTTTTGTGCTCTAAGTATTTTTAAGATGGGCCCAGAGGAACTAACTCCTAAATAATTCAAGTGATGAGAGTGGAGGAGGACACATGCTGTTGCCGTTTCCAATAGCTTTGAAGGGTTTGGAAAGTCCCTGTGTGGAGTTTTCAGCTTGGGAGAGAATTTTCTAAATGTAGAAGGCCTGAGCCATGAAGTAGTCTTTGTTGCCAAAGACTGAGTGAGAGAAAGAGATTGGATTTTGGCATGTCACACCTTCCCTGTCCAACCTCGTGCAGCTGATGGCACCCAGCAAGGGTCACTGTAACTCAGGTGTGGTGCACTCTGGCTTCCAGAGCTACAGGGAGTTTGTGTGTGTTGTTTGTGGCCATGCACTGGGGGTGAGAGCCTGTATGGGAAGATAGAAAACAGTCAACTTCCCACTTTAAGTATGGTGATACTTGCAAATAAACTGGAGTGTAGGCTCCACTGTAGGCTGGAGCAGGTTTTTTGGTGGCACCAGGGTCCCTCCATCCCAGCTGAGAAGTGGAAGCTCCAGGCTAGAAGCGTGACCGAGCAGGTGCTTCTCTGCCATGGCTGTGTGCGCGGCAGGTCACCTGCCCTGGACCTGCTCAGTCGGAACAGTCAAGCTGGGGAAGCTGCTCTTCACCTCTTCCCACATGGTGTCTCTGGTGTTTCTTCTGTGTAGGTTGGCCATCCATGTCACACATAGAAAGGATGCAGACGCTCACGAATGCTGAATGTCTTCCGGCAGCCTGCTCTCAGTGGGATTATGCTTGGAGCAATTGCATAAGGGAGGGCTACGAGACTGAATAGTTTGGATAGTCTCCAAATCTGACTAGTCTCAAGCTAGTAAGCAAAATAAATATACTCCAGAAGTCACCCTCTTGGCTTTTTTCTTTCTGGGGAGTAAGGAAAGGATCTGAATCAGGGCTCTATGGTGCATGGGCAGGGTATTTAAATGATGTTTCTCCTCTCAGTAGGAGTGTGGGAGGTTAAGCTTTCTTGGAGAAAAAGCAGCAAAATAATAAAGACAAGGACTGCTGGGTAAATTGATAACTGGTAGTGGCTACAACCTAATTACTGTGTCTACATATCTAATTAGCTCTTTTCATCTTTTTTTCTGAGTTTTTTTTGCTTAATCACTGCTATTACTTGTAAACAATAATTTTATAAGGTGTGAAATTCCTATACTGCTGTGTTTATCATGATTCCTGACCTTACACCCCAGGGGAAGGGTGTAGTCAGCTTGGTATAAGCAATCCTGTGCCAGATGCGGGGTGGTTCATAATAAGAAATGTTATTTACAGAGATGGGAGGAGAGGGGGGAATCAGAGGATCAAGGTCCCAGATAGGCTGGAATGTGCAGGATCAGATATCTGCATTAGAGCACTTAATGCCTTAATTCGTGTTTCACGGGATGCCGGACTCTTGTGGATCATTCCTGTTTTCAATGAGTATGTGCCTACATATAGCTATTTCCATGCCAGTCATAGCCCTTGTTTATGTCACTAACAGACCTCATCACATTTGACTGTGTTATTTTTACATAACAACTAAATCAGTGGAGGACCATGGAATATGCACTGTACAAATTCTGAAATCAGCTTGAATGTATGCATCAACATGATTTTAAAAATAGTGAAGGGACCTAGAGTAGTGATACTTAGTTGCCGCAGAGTTTAGGTGGTGAGGACTCTGGTGTTAGTTAACCATTTAAAAGCACAGAATCATTTAGGTTGGAAAAGACCCTTAAGATCATCGAGTCCAACCATTAATCCAGCACTGCCAAGTCCACCACTAAATCATGTCCCTAATAAATGCCCTGTCTGCACATCTATTAAATACCTCCAGGGCTGGTGACTCAACCACTGAGCTACAGACAAAGATTGATTAGGGAATATATCAATGAAATTCACAGAAGGTACTAGAAAAAGGAAACAATGTAAAATAATTGCAAAATGGCTTGATGCATGATCTGTAAACACTGAAGAGAGGCATGTATATATCATCTCAGAATCTGTAATTGTCTGGGATTCAAGAGAGCCATGGTAAAATCCCTTATCTAAACATCTCCATTCAATGGAAAATTGCATTTAATTGAAGCAGTACCAGTCAGCTCTGCACAGGACATGGAAACTTTCTCGTGGGGCAGAGCATTCTGTGAGGCAGAGAATAGTTATGGCATGCCAAGCTGGAATAAATAAGCAGGTATTTATTTCATTAGAGAATGCTCATTGTCTTCCTACTATCAGTGTTTCTCGTAGCTCATCTGGTGCTCTGTTACCTCCTGCATTCTGTTACTGCTTCAGTCACTTAAAACCTGGGTGGAGAGAACTGAAAGTTGGATATGAAAAAGTTGTGTCAAGACATACAAAGCAGCTCTCATGGTAAGGGAATAAACTGGAAATGGTGGAGGTAGCAAACTGAATCAACTTTCAAGGTGCAAAGAGAAAGATTATGGGGATTTTACTTAAAAAGGGACAGGAGAAACAAAGAGGATTTAAAAGAGTAAAGAGAAAGACTTTATTTGAGTGAGGCTTAAGAAGGGTAAGGAAAATATTAATCTACAGAAGTTTTAATCTGGCTACAGCCATGAAGTGTTTTCCTGTCAACCTACTACTGGGAACAACATAGACAAGGGACTAAACTGAGGAACTTTTGATCCATATTTATGTGACTGCAGACCTTCACAGTCTATACTTTCTTTGTGAAGAAAAATGAAAAAGTATAAGAAAGAGATGAAAAAATAAGAGGTGTGAGAAAATTAGTAAATCTTTCAAGCAATTGCTCTCCAGAGCAGTGGATGGATCTCTCTCCATTTCATGTGTGGGACTGTGGTCACATTCACCCTCTCTGTTTTCTGAGGCTTTTGAGCTGGAGTCCGGTGAGGTTTATGGTGGTTGTCCACTAGGTCTGAGGTGAATTTGGGTTGTTTTTCTTCAAAGTCTGTAGCTTGCTTCCTGAAACAGACCTGAAAATTGTAAACCAGTATATATCCATACTAACAGACTGCCAGGGAAGAAGGCATCTGAACCTTACTTTTTCAGACTGGTGACACTGGAGAGCAGAAAAGATTCAATTCTTTGACCCTGGCCCAAGTCTCCAGGTTGTTTTTGAGAATGCTGGTGCAATCACAATAGCAGAAAATTTCCAGGATGTTGAGGGTATTTTGTGTGTGTGTATGTGTGAAATCCAGAATTTGAAGGAGAGATTATTACAGTTTTGTAACTTGCTTTAATGTTTGAAGAGTGCCGATTATCAAGAATACAGAGGGAGTTTTGTGACTAAATTTCCTTCTCTCCCAAAGTGAGAATTTCAAGAAGCAAAAAAAGTATACTCACAGCCCTTGATTAGAAGTAAAATTGTTAAAGATTTTGTATACCTCATTTCTGAGTTGACCAGCTATGAGACATCAAAATAGACTTGTGGGTTTTTATCTGTGTTTTCAAAGTTTGCTCTCTGATAATTAATCTTGTTTCAGATGTTTTGGCATGCAAAACCACTGCTGAAAATTTAGGACACTATATTCTGCTAAAAAGAAAATTCTGAACAGCTTGCTTCCCACTGGCCCTCCCCTCCCCCACCCATGTTCTGCTAAGATTTACTTGTTAAAAATCAGGCATTATGTGTTGGAAAAGTAGGCAAGTAGTTTAAATTGTTCATTCTTTGTTTTTTCTCAGTAGATTTGTGTCATGGTTTGTTTGTGCAAATATTTGCTCAACTCCTGTGTGTTTCATAGGTCACCAGTTTGTCTTGCTATTGATGGCAGTGAGACTGTACATTTTGGTGAGTTAGGTACACAACTTATAGCTTAATAAACAGAAGCACTTAGTGAAAAAGGAAAAAAAATCCAGACTTGCACATGCCTACAGTACAGTGCTTTTCTTCAGAAATCCTGGAATAGCCATTTTGTTAAACAAGTAATTTTGTGGCAGCAGAACTAATGAAGCCTGGTTTCCTATAGTTTTTTGTCTCATGGGTGATTGACTTTCACTATCTAAGAGGATGTGAGCCCCAGGCAAAGCTTTTCCCATCAGTGGGGTGTTTATATAAGGGCTTTCTCCCATGAGGCTTCTCTCATATCTTGAACTCACAACTGCAAGTTTTCTCAGAGCCAGGACTCTGATAGCATCTCTACCCATCTGTCTATTTTCAGGAAGAAAAAGGAGGAATTTGGCTATCTTTCATGAGTCTACCAGTGTTAGAAGCTGGTTGGAAATATATTTAAGAAATTAGTGGAATGAATACGCAGGTGAACACAAAATGAATGATCACATAGCCTCCAATTTTGTAGGAAATTCTATGGAAAATGACTTGGGCATAACAAGATGCAGTACTGCAGTGACTATCGGAGATATTTTGTGTGCTTGAAAACCCTGGTTCAAAGTTTTTCCCATAAGAAAACGCAGATTTGATGATTTATTTCCAGGTTTTCAATGTTGTGTGCACAACAGCAGATGTGTAGTGTGCTTCCAAAATTGTGCTTTTGTCTTTTTCTTTTGGTGAGTCCATACAGCTACCACCATCAGCTGTTGATTAACTATGCTCTTTAATCCAAATTTCATAGTTTTTCACTTCAGAACAGAAGATTTTCATTTCTACTACAAAAGCCTGTGCTGGCAAATGTTAAGTCTAATCTTTCAGTTTTCACGACTGCACACTCATTCATAATTGTGTAAGTAATTAACCAGTCAAATGCAAAGTATGCACTATTATTTTTTTAAGAACTATGTTCTTCAGTGCAGTCCACTGAAACAACTTCTAGCACTTCATGTATATATTTGGATGGTAAAGGCAAAGTCATAAAGAGATAGCCCTAGTGCAGCCAGGATACAGCAATGCCTATATTAAACTCAGTGAAGTAAAATTCTAGTGTGTATCCTTTGATGCTCTGCCTCAGTGATGCAATACAAATGTACATTTTAATGGTGCTTTTATAGTACTTGAACTCTTGGCTATATTGAAATGCAGTTTTTCAATCTTGATGGTTTTGGAACATGTTGAGATGTAATATGCGTGGTTTTTATAGATCCCAGAGAGACCTCCCTCAAACTTTTCTTTTACCCACTCACAAAAAATCCTCCCTTGTTTGGGTGCTAGGGAACCCTTGTGAATTAGTCACAGGCAGTGAGGTAAGAAGTGGAGTTTGAGCTAGCTGTCTATATTTTAACTAAATGAGAAACTCCGGATTCTCACTAGACAGATTCTTAGGTTTGGAATTTACTTCTTCTTAGAGTCTGAACTGCCGGAAATTTCCTGACTTCTTTTAAATTACTTGTATTTTTGTGAGAGGGTCCCATGCAATTTTAAGAACTGCTGGGGAAATAAACTGCTTACAGTATCTAGAACTTTTTGGTCATCCATTTCCAGAGACTTCAGAGAGGTATTACTAGCACCATTTCACATATGGGGAACCTGAGGCACAGAGAATTGAAGTGACTTGCCCCAGATCATGGAGCAAGTAAGAAACAGAACTGGAGTTAGAGACTTGTGCTTCTACATTGTGCCACATCCATTCAGACACATACTGCAGCCATCAGGAGAGAAGAAGACATGTCACATGCTAGCAGTGAATAGCAGAGATTTTGACCTTCAGAAATGGCAAGCACTTCACCTGTGTGGTTCATAAAACAGAGTGTCTGAAGAGTAGACAGAGCTGGAGATTGGCACCTTATGAAATTCAGACAGCTTGCACCAGTGTGCTGGCAAGGGGAAGCTGGTATGTCTGCCTGTACTAGGAGGAGACACTCATGGCTGAGTCAGTCTTCATGTGATTTCTTCTCTCACTCAATGAAAAAATACTTTTGAGGGTACAGAATGTGGTTGTACTGTTTTCTTCAGTCCTCAGCTGTGATGGTGGCTCTCATGAGAGAAGTAATTACCCTTCCTTTCCTTCTGTGCAGACACCTCATATTTTGTTAGATACTGTCTGGTCTCATATTTTGTTAGATACTGTCTGGTCTCATATTTTACTAGATGAGCCATCTCGTCATCTTAATCAGAACCTAAACAAGCTCATTTTGTCCATGTGTACCACAGTAGGAGCCTGGGCAGGACATACCAAATTTTGGACTTCTGCCCTGTCTTACCTGTGTAACCAGAGGTGGAGAAGTATTTGTGCTCTTCTTCCTACCTCCAATGCCTCAAATCACAGCTTTTCAGCAGCTAGAGGGTGAACATATCTGATAGTTTTCTTGCCTCACTCACAGGCTTCCTCAGACAGAGAGGGAGGCAAGCAGCAGAATAACAGCTTTACATATTCTTCTGCAAAAGGGTAGGAAGAGCCAGAAACTATAGTGGGGAATGATGAGAAACTCCAGACAGAGAAACTCAATTCTGGTATATTTTTAAGTGATTCTTTTTTGCTTAGGGCATTCAGAATGCTGGTGGCACCCATTATATAACACGGTCACAGCATAGGAACTGAAATGTGAACTCCAAACAAACAGTAGAGGAGGAGATCTGTTTACATCTGTTTTAAAGGAGAGCACTGTAAACATAACACTGAAATCTTCCTGTGGAATTTTCTTAACATCAGTGAAGGGTAAGTCTGTATAAGGAATGTTGCCCAACAACAGCTCCTACTTTAACATGTCCCCAAGTCCTAAAGCTGTATACCATTGTTTTGTGCTGGTGAACCATCTTGTCTGTGTACTCTATTCTTTTTTTCCACTAACAACCCAAACTGTGGGCCATGGGAGATCAAGACGAGGTTTTCATTTCATTCAGAACTCTGGAATCCAGCCCACTGGAACTTGTATCTTTTGAAGCTCTAATAATTAACATGCCTGCATTCCTTAAGCTGCAGCACTCACCAAAATGTACTTCCTGCAGAGCTGAATGAAGGCAAGGACATTGTCTGACCAGCAGGCAGAAAAACATGGCAAACCTTCCTGGAAGGATT
>NW_008236217.1:9115293-9147538 GCF_000691975.1 Corvus brachyrhynchos | reverse complement strand
GTTTGGGGTTGATTGAAGAAGAGGATTCACCTGAGCTGGGAATGGCCAGACGGCTCCTGGCCCCTTTACAAATACAGGAGGTATGTGTGATGTGGCTCTCTTTAGTCCTCTTTTTTTAACTTATCTAAGAAACTGGCTATTTCTCACCCCAGGGCTCTGCTTACTGTAGAGATGCTCTGTGTCCCTGTTAATCCAAATTTGGAAGCAGATTTAAGAGATTTCTCTTGGTCCCCCCAAAAAGCTGTGATTTCTACCAACTCTTGTGAGGATATGACTTCTTTTCCCAGACCCCTTCCTCTGTCATGGGAAAGGAGGCCAAGTGAGGCCCTAACAGTGACCTAACAAAGACTGGCTTCTGAATCAGCTCCTGGATCAGCAGAAATCACTTGGAAATTGCAAAGGGAAGTGAGTGTCAATAGGTAATGTTTCACACACAATATGTGGCTGAAAGAAGTACCCGCAGTCCTCTGCTGAAGTGCCAAGGAATCCATTTGGCCTTTCAGTACGGCACAATCCTTGCTGACTATCATCCACATGTGATGTCTTGGGGTCTGTAGTGTGACCATGACACACAGTTTACCTCATTTAGACTTTTCTCAAACTATGATCTCAGAAAAGTTACGAAGTCCACTCCCTGTCCCAAGGAAGGATCAGTTAAACCAACATCACTTTGTCATAGAGATCTGTCTGGTCTGTTCTTAAATACCGCCCATAATGAGCTCTCCAGACAAACTCACCGATGTTTTGTTTCCTTTTTTGTTGGAGGACTCCTTTCCCCAAATTTCTTGTACTGCAAATGAGCTTATTGCTTCTTATCCTGTCTACACTGGACCTGGAAAATAGTTAGTTCCTCTCCTTTTCTTTTTGCAGCCTTACACACCAAAGATTTTTCTCAAGTTATCAGCCCTTTTCTCTAAACAACTTGTTTATTCTGTCTTTCCCTGTATGTCAGGTTTTCTGAACCTCAGCTCAGTTTCCATTGCTCCCCTCAGGGCTATCTCCATTTGGCTCCATCTGTGAAGTGCGGAGTCCAAATGGGGCAGAGTACTTCAGCTGAGCTCTTTCCCATGCTGAGAAGGGAAAGCATCTAACCTTTCTATGTGTTTCACAGTCCTACCAGCATTTGCCATTCCATCACTTAGGCCAACAAATATTCCCCAATTTGAGGGTGAAGCAGAAATCTCTAACCCATAAGCAAAGTAGGTACTCAAACATCACATTTTGGATACTGTTGGCTCCAGGTGGACTGGTAGCTGAATCCACAGAGGGCTCTTACTTGGCTCCCCTTCTTTCTTTTCTGTCTGCTCAGAAAGGGTGACAAGGTGTGGCTTGCCAGGGCAGGCTGCCAACAGCTGAAATTTCCTGTACAGCTGTAGAAATAAATAACTATTGAGCATGCCTGGTTCCCATCACACCCTTTCCCTGGCTCTGCTTTGCCCTTTCTAGCTGAAGTATCCTGCTCTGCCTATCTGCTTGTGCAGGGAGGCACCTAGGATTGCAGAGTACACTCCTGGTCTCTTCCATCTCTCTTCTCATGCCCCCCTTTGTTTTTGGAAGGACACAGATCACATCTGTGGGATGTTTGGTGCTGTATGGCTAGTGCCCCCCACTCTTGATATGCTGGGCTTTTTCTGGGATGACCTGCTCAGAACCACAAAAGCTGTGGCTCGGCTACATCTATGGGGCTTCACAACACCAGAGGTGGCCTTTCCCCTGTCATCTTAACTAATTAAAACCATAAGGAAAGTGATGGAACAATTGCCTGTCCATGCTGTAGATGCTATCAGAGACGAATTCCATAGCAACTGATTGCAAATATCCAGTGACTGATGATGCAAATATGCCATGATTTACTCTCACCATGGGCTTTATTTAGGTACCTAATGTCAGTCTGTGGTACCCTACACAATCTTTGAAAAGCAACTTTTATAACTATTCTTTGCTGTAATGAAAACCAGAATTCTTTCAGGAACTGAACAATAAAATTGTTGGGAATTTGTTTTTCTAGCTAAACTTCCAGTGACAAAATATTTAAGGCATATAGTGCAATTGGTTTTCATCTGAGAGATGGCATGGATGATGTCAGGGTATAAAGTGTACATTATTCTTTCTATATACAATTTTGTATTATATAAGTAAACATCTTTTAAAATATATATTAGGAAGTCTTTCAGTCAAAACAAATACTCTGTTCTGTGTGTTTGCAGAATCTAAGGATCTACTCTTTCTGCCTTTTTATTTTAAATCTCTGTGGCTTGAACTTGATTTTCTAAGTTTCCGTAAGACTGTCCAAATTGGTTTGCTCTTAGAGCCATATTTTAAAGTTTATTTTCAATTTCTCTTGCAGTCTATCTAGTATTTATCAGTTCCAGGAAAAATCTTGACAGAGAGACTGGGTCATTTTTCAATTCAGTGTGTTTTTAGTGGCTTTTTAGTCCTTATAGATACAGCATAATTCTATATTGTTTAGTTTGCAGATGAGAACTTCACTTACAAGAAAAGAAGGTAGAGACACAGAATTCCAACAGCAAACCAAAGCCATAACAATGTAATGAAATAATGTGAATATAATTGTAATGAAGTTACTGCATGAGATTTATGGCATGTGTGATTAGCTGTCCAGCTCTTTTTAGGAGGCAGAGCTGGAGACCCATTGTGGGACCTGCTCACAGGACATGACATAGGGATAATGGCTTCTGGGTTGAAGTGCCTGGCAGTAGTAGAACTCCAGGCCCTCTCCTTAATTAGTGTGCGAGTGGAAATGGCAGCAGTGGTTCTCAGGAGGCAAAGGCAATATTTTCTATGGAATTAGCAGGCAGCCTGCATGGCACCTGCAGGCGGCCATTTGGTGTGTAGCGGGTTGGGACTACACAAACACTTCCATCTTAAAAAAATTTTTTTAAATATATCAGTCACTCTACAGAAAATAGTTCTGGGCAGCAATGTTACTGAGGTCTAATACATAGCTTTATGTCTTGTGGGTAGATCTTGTCGAATCTACAATGCAAAAGCCAACCAAACCTGTCCCAGACCTAGGATTCTCACAAAGTTTTGCATTCACTGATGTCTAAAACTGTTGTCATTTTCCAGTGGAGCTTCTCCTCATTTCAGTTTAACAGCCTTGTGGAATTGAATACATTTGACATCCCTGTTCCTTTAAAAGGTGATTGAAGTTGGCTGTGTCCATAGAAGTTATTAGGGGAATACACATATCATGATTACACCTTTTCAGCATCTTAGGAAACTAGGCCAAGAATAATAATGATTTGAGATTGCTGAATAAAATACTGAATCACATCAGGATCTTTTTGGATATGAACTCTCCAGGTTTGCCAGGATCTTGTTTGGAAAATGAATTATGCATTTTAGGGGTTCTCTGTAAAGTCAGTTGTCTGCAGATTCCTTCATTGGACAGATCTTTACCTTCTGCTCTTCCCCATATGAAGGACAGGTGATGAAAAAAGATATGCATTAACTTGTTTAGATTGTAGGAAGTCAAAGGGGAAATGGGTTCAGATGGTTTATCTGCATCGAGCATTATATAACAGAATGTTTTATGTCCCATGTCAGAGAGCTGATTCACTATTTGTAAAATTAACTGTAGGATTTTACTTTTTCAAATACTAAGTAAATCCTTAACACAGTAAGCAATGCCTGCAGACATGTTTAGCACATGCTCCCCTTGAAGTATCTGTTAATTGCTGAAATAAGTCACCCGAATATCTTTGGAAAAAGATGCTTAATTGCCTTTCAGAATAAAACCAAAGTTAAGCAATTAAAAAATTCTTTGTACTATCTTACAATGAATGCATAAAAACCTGGGTTGCATCTGAAGTAGACAAAAATATGTAGTAGTTTAAGCAGATCTTTTGGGGAAAGTTGGTTTTTTTTTTATTTCATGTCCTTCCCTCTCTTCCCTCACTCTGCCCCCTCTCCCCCCTAAAAAAATCCCCATAAAGTCAAGAAAATAGAAAGTGGAACAAATACTAAAAAACAGGAGCATGTTTTCAAAATTACAAAATTTTAATAGTCTGAAAACAATAGGTTGGAGAACTCTTCCAAATAGCTTTCTGGCACTCTGATCACAGGTCAAAGAACTAGGAGATTTTAAAGCCAGGAGAGGCTTTATAAATATTATAAATATTCATCTCTTTCAGCTTTCATTATAGGACAAACCATAGAATTTCACCCTGAAGTACTTGGTTTGTGCCTAGAACATTTGAGCCAGGTGTGAAAAATTTCAGTATTGACACAAAGTTGAAGTAAATGCTGCATTTCCTCACAGTAGAAATTTGTGTGCTTTACCATTTGAACTTATCTAAATTTGTTTTGTAGCCATGGGATCTTGTTATGTCATTATGTCCAGCATTAAAGCATCTGTGTTTATAATGTGAACACCAGTGCCTGCACTGAGGTGAGGATATCAGCTCAGCAAAATGAGATTAACACCAAAATGTGTGTCACAAGTTCAGAGTGCATGAACATTTTTCCAAAAGCTAAAGTATCTCATGAATCCTGCAAGTGGGGGATCTGTTGAGTTACCAGCAACAGAGGTGAAAGATCACGTTTTAGTACCAATTACTGATTTCCCATGTGCCTCTCCTTAATGATAATATTCCATGAGAGACTGTGATTTAACATAGCCACCACAACTGACACGTAAGAGCTACATCTAAGGAGGGAGAAAACAGGGGTTCAGCTGTTTGTCTCCTCTCTCCAGAGATGAGAGAGCTGACAGAGACCAAGTATGTCTGGTCACTTCTATCACCAGAAACATGATCTGCCATTTTTGCCGGGGTTATGAAGGTAACTAACATGATTCTGTATCTTCCATGGTTGAAAATATGTTTTGAAAAATATGCTTGATATTTCTTTTCTCCCTTCTAGCATACAGAGTCAGCATAAATGTGAAGTCTTAGATAAGCAACAAAGTTTGGTGAAAATTCTCCTTCTAGAAAGAGGGAAAAGGCAGAAAAATATTCAAGAAATAATTATAGTGACATTTTGATTTTAAAGCTTAGGATATCGGAGGACATCAATGATTTTCAAATACTGCAATTAAAAACTTTTGGCACACAGAATTCATTAATATTTTCTTTGTGAAGCCTCCAGTTGATTGTCTCTAGTACTTTGCCATTTTAATTTTCATGGTGTGCTTCTTGGGGCTGTCCTGTGCAGGACCAAGAGCTGGACTTGATGAATCCTTGTGGATCTCTTCCAACTCAGAACATTCTGTGATTCTGTAATTTGTACTGTTTGTATTATAAACAGGAATGTAAGGTACTTTTCAGATGAAAAAGCAGAATCTGTGCCCTAAAGGCATGGTTTGACAGGTTTTCACCAAACATTCACAGAGTTGTTGCTAAGCTTCTCTGAAGGTGAGTATTTACTGGTAAACAGTGTTTGCTGAATACTACTGTCTTCCATGTTCAGGCGAGTTCATTCCATGAACTGAACCCCCATTATAAATAGTAGAAAAATAATAGTAGAAATGGCAGCCTTCAAAAGACAGAATATTTAAATTATATGCATCTTTTACCTTCCTCTCATCCTTCCATCAAGCTCTAAGTACACATATTCATTTTCTTTTGTCTTAAATACTCTCATGAAACACAGTTAGTCTTTACAGAATAATTGCTGTGTTTGTTTGGGTTTTATTCATAGATGTGATGCAGTGGCAGTCATGTCAGTAAAAAAGCATCAAAATTTCCTACTGCAGGCAGAGACCCGCACACAGTGACTAAACTGGATTTGTCCGAACTTCTGCCTTTTCATTCTTTCTCAAATGCTTTGTGGGGAAGTTGTTTGTGCTCTGACAAGCAAACTATTGTGTTTGTTTGTTTGTTTGTTTGCTTTTAAGCGTTAGGTATTTTAAAAAGTTCATTTTTTATGCTCCAGTGACTACCCAAATTGCTACTATCCGTTAGTATTTGCCTGGAGGATTAGGACAAACATTTAGAATAAAGTGCCCAGTGTATCTCTTTGATTATTACAGAACTACCACATGAAGTATTATTTGGTGGCAATTTTATGATGTGCCTAAGTGGAATAAAATGTCAATTTTATTAAAAAAAGAATGCACCCAAGGACAGTGCAATGGGACCCTGATACAAAGGTTTTGCAATAGGACACATTCTCATGAAGTGATTTAGTGTCTCAGCTGGGACTTAACTCCCAAGGAGAATTCCAGAATTGTCACTTACTGACACTGGTTTATTTTCAGTGGAGAATGCTGACTTCTCAGAAAAGGAGGAGGGGCAAGAACCATCTCATTTGTTTTATCCCTGTGTTTGGTGGGTCAGGGCAAAGTTATTTGGGGGCAATTGTGCTGCATTCCTTGTCAGATACTCATTCCTCAAGTGCTGAGCAGGGCATTTTAGTGCTTTCACTTAGGCTAGTTAAAAATAATAAATTGTATCAGAGGCTAGGACATGCATTTTATATGTCTCTTGTAAACCTTGCAGTCAAAAATCTCCATGAGCTGTGCAAATGTGCTGCAATCCTGTTAACATCTGGCAAGCAGCAAACGGGGAAAAAAAAACAGTTGAAAAAGAAAAAATCTTTACCATAATATTGCAAGGCAAGTTTTTAACTAGCTAGGGGTTTTTTTTCCCCCCTTATTTTGTATAGACCTGAAGTGACCAGCAATTTCTTAGAAAATATGCTGCTTCCACTGACAATTGTGGTTACAGTGTAACTTCAACTACTGGACTGTCTTGTTTGAAATGAATTGTCATTGCTGCATTTTGGAAAACAGCTCTTGAGCCTGATGGGAGAGGTGCAAGCTTGCAGCACTGTGTGTGTACATGTCTGCAGTCAGCACGTGACAGTAGAAGATGTAAAGATGAATGACTCCTTGAATTTCAAGCAACATGGAATGTAAATCAGGTAAGTCACAGGCAGAAACACTCATTTCTTGAGAGCCATGTCAAAACTGGAAACCATTTGAGTTCTAATTAATGAAATGAGAATAGCCACTTTCGGCATTATTTTCCCAGAGGAAGATGTTTTAAATGATAAAACATGTGTTATGGCTGCTGTTCCTGTCCATGTATACACATACATAGGCACAGAGGAAACTGATCCATTTCTTCTGTTTTTAAGTCATACTTAAGAAAAATACAAATTCTAATTTATAAACCAGGCAAGTTTCTTTATGATAAATCAAACTTAGAGTTAAAACATACTTTGAAATTTTTCAATTTTATCTTTTTGAGAGAAGATATCCATGCTTCATGCTCAGAAAATTCAGATATCATTGAAGTGCACTTTCTCCTATGATAGAAAAGACTTTCCAGGTGGATGATCCATTGCTTCTCAGGAGCTCTGAAGATTGTCAGTACCTATTTTACTTACATGTGTTTGTCTCCCTGGTACCCAGAACTACCCAATCCTTTCTTTTCAGTTAATTAATGTTTAACTTTAAGCTCAGCATGAGTATGGCAGGGCTCAGGCTGGACACTTCTTGAGGCCTGTGCACACCCCCATGTGTGGTAACACACTGACTCTAACAGGAGTGCAGGTGGGTATTGCTGGCATCCTAACTCACCTATCAGTGTGTAAAGTCTATGACAATTTCTTTTTATATAGCAGTACTTTCTCATGATTTTGAAAGAATTTACTAACAACATGGAGATCAATTAATAGCATTTTAAAAGTAATAAAATTGCTAAAAGTGACGGGCAAGATGTTTCTTGCATCATTACTTGAAGGGGGTCCACAGAATGGGGGATGATTTTGGTTTCTCCATCTGCATTGTCTTCCCTTTTCAGCCCAGCAGACAGACTCTCTTGCTGCACAGGGATGGCAGAACTCATGATTTTTGGGGGGGAGTGCAGGAAAGTTTGGGCAGAAGGGCAAAAGAAGAAGGAATGGAGACTGAAAGAGAGTGAGCATTATTTCCACTGCCTCAATGCTCCGTGAGACAGGAGCTGTTTTGAGAGGATCCAAGGTCCTTGAAGATGTCTGACTTCTCTAAAGGCTGCTGAGAAAGAAAGGCAGAAATAGAGAAGACCTGCACATCCCTACCTAATGGAATGTCTGACACTGATGTTGGGGGAATGTCTCAATTTCGAGTCTCCCTTAGCTTTAAAACCCTAGAAACTCCAGTTGAGGGGCATTAGGGTTTATGGCTTTTGGTGCAGGTAAGCTCCAAACTAAACTCCAACTAAGTAAGCCACTTGGGTATGTAAATGAGATCCTTCTTCCTTGAAGGTGAACATGTAACTAAACACTGATGAATCAGGAGCTAAATTATCATAAAATTAGTCAGTGATGCTCTTGTTTCACTGGAATGGCATGTGGTATGAGCAGTTTGATGTATATTGTGATACCCTGAGTGACCCAGGGACCGGAACTGTTTGGAGTCAAGTCCTTAGAGTCAACTGCAGAGCTTAAAGTAGCAAAGTGCAACAAAAGCATTTGGGAGTTGCAGTTCTTGGAAGAAAGCACTCTCCAGTGTGTCTGTGCTTAGGCAGTTTCTTCTTTCTTTTCCCTCACCATCCACTGGGTTCTGCTGTGATAACTGTGAGGCATCACTGTCCTTCATTGCCTGCTGCCTCTGCAGAGCTTTCTGAGCACTGAGATCAGGCAGGTATATCTGTGTCAAGTTGCAAAATATGGGGGAGTTAAATCAGGACATTCTAAAGATCTTAACAGATGCCAAGCAGCCATACTCAGAATTGCCAACACCTTTATTTTTATCTTACTCAGTTTGTTTTCAAGCTTGAACATTTGTGTACACTAAGATTAGAACTATTTGCATGCCGGGTTCCAGAGTTCAGTTATTTTTGAGTTAACTCCATAATTTTTTTTTTTTTAAAGTGTGTGGCATTTGATCAGGAGAAGAAAGGGGGATGATTTTATTTTAAGCAGAAATAAAAGACACTTTTTCTTTCAAAATGGTTAATTAAACAAAGAAAAGGCAAAGCTATGCATGGACATCAAGCACAAAAAAGAAGGTGGTATTCTCTGGTGACTTCCTCTCTTCTCCAAAGGTAAAAATTAATCTAATTTCTAGATCCATGACAGCTAGTCCTTATAGCCACTATGGGATGTCTGCTATACAAAGAACCTGCAGCGCTTCAAGGGAAGTTATGGCCTAATGCAACTAGTGCCCCATGCTTGTATACCACCATTTATCTATTTTTTTTTTCTAGTTTTCCAGTTCCCAGATAGATTGAAGTACATTTGAATCAAATATCCTACCAAACTCTTCTGATATGTAAGATATTTAAGGGGTAGATTCCATATGTCTTGCAGTTAACATCTGCTTGCAGATGTAGGTTATGTGTTTGTGCATGTGAAAACAGGGCTTTCCACTCAACTAATAGATTGCTTAATAAGACTACTGATGGCATAATCTATCTTTATAAAGTCCAGTGGCTATGAATTCTTCTTAGGGCTAATCCTGAATTTATAGCGTTTTTATGTATGAAAGTCAGAAATGGGAAGAAATGTTCTGCAGTTTCAGGAGAGCAGTACAGCCACTCACTGTGGCTGCTACTGTGTTAGGCTGGCTGCAGTTACAGCCAAGCCACTGCAGAAAAGGGGCTCTGTTTCTATTTGATTATTAAAAGCAGTGGTCCAGATGCAACATCTGGCTCAGGAAATCCCTAAACTCCTGATTGTCGGAAACACAGAGGATATTAAGGGAGGGGGGTGTGTGGAGAGGGAATCACTCTGCATGCACCCTGTTCTTATATTCTTTTCCTAAGCATCTGCCTTTGTCTGCTGTCAAAGGCAGGATATTGGGCTGGATGGACCTTTCATCTACCCTGGGATGGCAGTTTTCCCTGTTTGGGGGGTGGAGTGGGCTGTGGCTGTGAAAACCCATCATCCAGGATCTGACAATCCCAAACGTGACTTTCCTCTCCTGCCTAAACCTTTATGGCTGTAGTGCTTCATCTGCTTTCCCCAAATCCTGCTCAGAGCAGTAGTGCTGTGTATTATTATGTATTTATTTTGGCTTGGATGGAGATTTTTTTTTTCATTTCCTCTCTGAACAGGGAATTCAGAAAAGTGACATCATTTTTAATCCCTGACAGTTTATGGGCTTTGAAAAAGATTCTGGATAATACTGAGCAATTAAGATGCCATTTTAATAGTTCTTTCAAGTGAAATCAAGTGAGTAATTAAATAAAATTGAATGAGGACCATGTCAGGCCACCCACAAGCTCTCATATCCGCTACAAATAGATGAATAAGTTAGAGTGTGGGACAAATGCTGTGTCTAAGTGGTCCTATTTATGCGTTATTGGATGACTCTAGGAATGAGGCTTTAAGCTGGAAGATTTGTTTCCTTTGAACAATGTTTCCAAGCAAGAACATGCAAGATTGTCAATTGCTATTCAAACAGCAGTAACTTTCCCATCTTTTTAAATTTTTTTGTGGTAGTGTTAATGCCATTGTTTTGTATCAATGGTCTGCAATAAAAGTCACAGAACATAAACAGGATTTTTTGCATTAAATGCTGGATTAGAATTTCTGCTGCCTAGTTATTAGTATGATGATATATGAATGCTTTTTGAAAGTTGCTTTAGACTGCAAGCATGGGGTATGGCATTAAGCATGGTTTGCATTCATTCTACACAGATAAAAAAAGCAAAGTGCAGACAAAGGGAAAATAAGTACTTTTGAGATATACAGTACAGTAACTAAGTAGGTACTGAAAAATGGTATCTCTCAGTTGTAGATCAGTTCATTTTCTTAGGGTGAAAAAACCTTTTAGGCTTTTCCAATCTTACATGTTAAATTTTGTGCTAGGATTTCTGACCATAATTAGAATTATTAACTGTAAACTGTATTTCTGAAGTCTATTCTTTGTACTGTGACTGGGATACCTAACCCTGTCTTAGATCTACACAAAATATTGAAATTTTAAATTAAGACAGATATTAATATCATGACATATGATAAGAGCCTTGAAAATTGAGTTGCATCTACAGCATTGTTTTTACTGAAATGCACATGGGGGAGGCAGCGGTTTAAAACAACAGCCAAAATAATCCCATTGTATTTCACATACAGATTCACAGAAAAACTCATCTTTTTCCTAAAGAATTTCCTCTGTAGGATACCTTCTGAGCACAGCTGATGGAGTGGGTACCAGATAGCATTCCATATTCACCCCACATGAACTTGTTTTCCCTTCATCTCAGGGCATGGGTCATTACTCCATGTCTGTAGGTGCTACTCTGGTACAAATCATACTTGCTGTTTTCTTTCTCTCCTAAAACATGCTTTTCTGGTTTTACTTTAAGTTTGGGACAATACAGGCCCCCTCTGGTGGTCAAAATATCTTCTGTACATTTCTCCAGTATTTCACTCTAAAGATGTTTTGCTGAGGGGCCAAAATGTCTGCTTTACATTTTAAAGTAATACGACCATTGTTAGTTCATTTTTCTAAGAAAACCACCGGAATGAGCCAAAACTGGAGGAGAAAAATGCGTAGGAGAGGTGTTCCAGTGTGTGTCAGGTCCCAGGAATGTGGTCAGTGACACTGATGGGCGCACACAGAGAGTAGCTGCAAAGTTCATTGCACCAACTCTCCCCGCCCAGCTGGCGCTCGGGAGTAGGGATGGTGCTGGAATGCCAGGGCTGGGTCTGCTGCTGGAGGCAAGACAGTGCCTTAGGGAGAAATGGGAAACCAAATGTTACTGCTGAGGAAAAATACCTGTTTAATTTCACTGGCTGCTCTTTCTCTGATCACTGGAAACCACAGGCATACTGGATGTGGCATGCTGAGGTACAAAATATAGGTACAATGTTGAGGTACAATATATAGGTTGATTTACTAGTTTCAATGGCTCCCCTTAATTTGGTAGAGTTGCACTAAAAACATTTGGACTTACAAGAGGGTTATGATATGCAACATTTAAATTTAGAGGAAGACTCTTCTAATCACTAATATGTTTGCATGTGAAAAAGTGGTATTTCCTTTTGCTGTTGTGTTGGTGTTGTCCTCTGTGGCAAGGTATTTCAGCAGCATCTGATTTCCTGGAGGCTGAGACAGTTTCTGAAACTGCTGGGGAAATCAAACAATGTTTGAAATCACGATGGCATCTTTAAAAGCAACTATCATCTGTGTCATCAGGAAGATAATCCCAATGGCTATCCCAAATCAGGCTCAACAGACACTAGACAGGGCTTCTCCTTCCCTTCTGAATCTGGCTGATTCTCACACATTGCACAAGCTTCCACTGGCATTTCTTAGCCTGTTCCCTAAGCCCTGGACTTGACTTTCTGTCTGCTGCCTCCCAGCAGCCACACATACCATCCGCCACTCAAAGGATAAAAGAGTCCTGTCAACACAACAGCTGACCAAGAAAAGGAGTAATTCACCAATGTGTTTATTCACTGAAGAACACTCGATCAATTCTATCAATGGTGACAAGGAGGATTTAACAGGAACATACAGTAATTCTGTTGTTGTTTTAAAATCCCACTAGCCACAATAATGGCTGCTGAAGCACTTATCATTCTCGTGTGATTCCTATTAGCCTATTCTTAAGGAAGCCAAGGAAGAGGGATTGTGCTGTTTCATAAAAATACATTTAATGCAAGTGTTGGTTCCCAGAATCCCCTGCTTTTCTTCATCTGCTAGTAGCTCTTCTGCATACCTCTGGACTGCAAAAAAATCACTCTGTGCCTTAATCCACTGTGATGTTTTAAAACTGCTAGCAGGGGTCATCCTGGCCAAAGGCTTCTGAATGGGGAGGTGGGGGTGGTTCTGTACTAAGTCTGAAGGCCCTGCACAATTTGCTAGTAGGTTCGTACTGTCAGTAGCTGTGTGCTGCCATCAGAAAAGAGATGAGCTGCCAGAGTAGCTGGACTGCTTAGAGTTTCAGGTATGGGGTTTTTATTCAGGTTTATTAATTCCTATGTCATAAATAGATATTTCCCAAGTAGAAAGTTAGAAATGGGCATGAAATTTTTTATTAGTTCTTTTCAATGTAGGATTAAGAAAATAATATTTTTAATGAGATTTCTCTTAGTTATACAGCTACAGCCGTTTACCATATGAATAAGAAATACTTGCTCACAGGGTTGTGAGGAGGATAATCACTTTAAGAAACAAAATGAAAATGAGTTTATAGCTGCTTTGAACTTTCTTTTTCAAAATTTCAAATGCTGGATTACATTCAAAAATTGTTTTTTCACCTTAAGAAATGAAGACACTATTCATATTCAACCTTCAGAGTCCTTCTCCTTTACTGAATTGAAACAGTTGTTATCAAAGTCTTGTTCCTGTATTAAACTCTGAATTCAGTCCTTGACCTTCTTTTTGATGAGTGAAATAGTCAGAATTCATGGGCTTTCTCATAGCTGATGTTTATTTTCCAGGGAACTAATTAGCAGTGCTCGAGCTACATGAAATGGAAGTGTTAAGGTGCAACTCAGGACTGTGCATGGTTATAGAAAAGGTGAGTGACCAACCCATCTTCTATCATGGTCTTCTTTCATCTTCCATGCGGTGAGCAGTGGGACTCCTGGGGCACCAATTTTGTGTTCTACTGACTGTTCCTGGAATTCCCCTTTGCTGGCTTTTGTTCAAACAGTGATTTTGGTACAGGGTTTATAGGATAAGGAAGATCGGTCATGTCCACGTTAAATGCTCTTGTGGCTTTTCTCTGAAGTTACTATAATTTATCAGCATCCCTTTTGAACTGCAGGCACTAGGCCAGGACAGTATTCCAGCAGTATTTGCTCCGGTCGGCGTGCAGACATACGATATCCGTCCTACTGGATACGTCCCTGGGTATCTGCTCATGTATCCAAGAACAGCATTGTCTCTTTTAGCAGCATGTCACACTGGGAGCTCCTGTTCAGCTGACAAAGCAGCATGACTCCAGTATGTTTCCAGCGACCTACGGCTCATGAAAGAGATCCCTTTTTTTCCTAACTTCAGTTAATCATGAAGGGAAACAAGATTACATTGAGGTCTTTTTAACCTTTTTTTTTTTCCCTGGGGACTAGCTTCATTCCTGTGCCCCAGAAACAAAGACCTTAGGTATGAATGGCTAGATGGCTGAAAAGATCCATTCTCTTTCTTTGTTCAGGCAATATACAACAGATGCCAGCAAAGGTATTGAAAGAACTTTTGGTATGGGCATATGCATTCCTCTGAGTGGGTGCTTGCATGCAAGAAAGTTTATATAATTATGATAGTAAAAGCTGATATTGCATACTATCCTTGCTGCAAACTACTAATTAAAGATGAACAGGACTACCCTATTTATCCTATTGCTGGTACTGAGAGCTGCTCCAAAATACTATTCCAAAGATCAGTGAAAAAAAATGCTAAGAAAAATACAGTATGCAAGTGAGTAGTGGGCAGGCATAAAGAGTGTGTATATCCAAGCTGCTGTGAGGTTCCTAATTACTGTAAGACAGTGTGTTCATGTGACAGAATCCGGCTGGGATTCTCCATCCATCTTCCTCATTACTACTGTTGGCAGCTCCCCAGGCTCCTGCCAGGGAAATCCAGCCCCAAGGTGCTGTGTGCAACCTGAACATCAGAGGCTGATAAAGATGGCAGGTCACAATCAAGGGACAGAAAGAATTAAGTAAGGAATTTCACAGCCACACATGAGGGTGGTGCTGAGGAAGAGGGGATAGAGACAAAAAGGATTTTTCAATAGAAGTGCCCAGTTTACTAGCAAGATGAGCTGAGGGCAGAAAATGAAGTTGAGTTGAGCTGGTAGATCTAAACAAAACAAGGCAGGAGCTGGGCTGTGACATAGGCATGAACCTCCATAGCAGCAAGCAAACGAAGGCAGAAGCATGCGCAGGCTTCATTGCTTTATTGCTTCGTAGTGCTGTGTACTTGGCAGGCTCCTGACTCACCCTCTGCCAGAGGATTTTCCTGGCTAAAACAGTCTGCTGGCAGATGCTCCCCCACCTCAGACCCAGAGATACCATCTCCCAAACAGCCCTGTGACTAAGAGGAGGCTGACTGTATTATTGTTAGGGTATCCTGAAAAATATAGATAGGAACGCTGGTTGCAGGAAGAGCTTTGAACGTTGCCATGCTCGCAGGAACAGAGTGCTTTAGTGTGTGAGGTCACTCACAGTGAGATTTGCCCTTAAAGATGGGGCTTACTTCAAACCATCAATCTGTAATACCAAGGTAGGAAAAAGTAAAACAAAACTCCCTATTAAAGCAACATTTGGAAAGCATCCTCTTCAAGGCCTTCATGGGCTCAGGACACTGCAGGCTGCAGTACCCCAGCTGTGGTGTGCACTGGTGGGCACTCAGAGACATTGTATGTGGCATTTCAGGCCAGGCAGAACCCCTGCCTTGGTAGAGACAGCTTTTCCCAGCCAAAATGGCAGGACTGCTCTCTTTCTGTCTGCCTGTCCCATATTTCAGGGCACTGGAATATCATATGGTACTAAGGGGATTATGTCATGTCTTCCCCCTTCCTCCTGCCTGCTTCCTACCCTTAAGTTCACTTGATTAATATTTCTATTGTATATTTTAATCAGTACAATCCTGGCTGCAGGCTACCTTCCCCTGTTCCTGGCCTCTTTAAATCACAGCCGTTTATATAATCTATATTATTTTAAAATGTTCATTGTGCAAGGACATTTTAGGATTTGTAATGTTTAGCTTGCTGTGATGTTTGCACAGGACCTGCCCGTGACATACATTCAGCATATACCAGTTTGTGGTGGCAGGCTGCCAAAACTACCCTGCCTCTTATCACCTCTTCCCCTTACAGTTTGTTAGATTCCTGGCAAATGCTGCCACAGGTGTTAATGCAGTGAGAACCTACCTGTATCTGTTCCTTAACACCTATCCTGTGCTGTGCCAAACATGGCACAGCAGAATCTGAGAATACTGACTAGCCCAGTGAACTGGAGTAGAGGGTTCCATCTCTCCGGAGGGGTGCAAAGAGGGGCTCATGTACCCAGAGGGGTTTGCCAGCCACTCAAGGCGAGAAGTGCCTCCAGCGACTCTCTGCTGCTATAAACTCTGAACTCCTACAGCAGCCTGAGCCATACTGGTGGGTGCAGGCTTTAGCAAGCCCACTGACCAAGTTCACTCTGCTCTTCACTATCTGTAATGCAAGTACCTATGGAGAGGTACCAGCGGTAAAGCAATCATGACAATTATGTCATTTCACAGTGTCAACCTAAGCATGCAGTGACAGAGGCAGATCTCAAAAGAGAGTGACCTCTGGCAGTGAAAAAAAGAAAAAGCAACAGTGAGCAGCTGGGAGGGTGCCCAGAAGCTTCAGTCTCTGACCCAGTTCAGCTGTAGATACAGCAACACACCCAGGCAAAGCCTCATTACCATCTTTATAAATCTCTGCAATATCTGGGTGTTATCTGAAGGTTTGCCTTGAGCATGCCCATGCAGTCTGAGCCTCAGCTGAGTTGGGCTGTAGAATATACAGGGGAAAGTAACAATGCTTCTTTTTAAGAAACCGATATCAGCATCTGAAATAAGTCACTGTGCTTGGCTTAGCCAAACCAAATTCCTGGTGTCTGGAGTTTTGTCTCTCTGGTTGATAGCAGGATTAGATACAATATGCATGAATATACTGCGCAACCATGCAAAACCAAATAGTGCCGCAAAGTTAATTGTGGTTTAATTAATACAGTCTGCTGCTCCATGCTCCACCAAGTTTTTGATTATATGCCTTCAGAAAAAGAAGAGAAAAATGTATCTTCCTTTCTATTTTGGAAGTCTGGCTTGTTTTCAAGCCATTTTATTCAATAAAATAAATTTTTTTGGTTTATTAACAACACATTTGGCATGTCCATTTTTCAGGACTTTTTTAAGATTCTAAATTTTTGTGAATTTCAAAGTGAAGAACATGAAATATTTTTTACACGTGGCATAAAAAACTAAAGCCATTTCAAACCATGTTTTAGTTAAGGACATAAACATGTTCCTGAAATATTAAATTTACTTGTAAATTGAACAATTTCAATTTCATGTCTCAAACTCCAGCTTTTAAAAACATATCTATCTTAACTACAAGGGGGTACTTCTGCCCACTCGCAACATTTGACACTGGGTATTTTTTTCTTCATGGTTATTTGGTGTAAAAGGCTAAAAATAAAAGCATATTGTTCTGAGCATTGTGGACAACTTTTCCAGACAGGGAAAACTGAGGGTTTTATGACTTAGGAAAGCAGTGTTCCCAGAGGGCTGGTCTGCTTTTTTTCCACTCTTCCCTTTAGGATTTTCTGAAAACATTTCACTTACTGTTGGCTCTGCAGTACATTTATAGTCTCGTATTTTTAGGTTTACCACGCACAGAGAGGTGCCACAGCACACTCCTGTACGATCACCCACTCAGACGTGACCAAAGATTCAAACTGGTGGAGGGGCCTGGTTTTGGTTTTCCCCTTCCCAACCACTAGGAACAAATTTGCTCTGTGCTTAGAATGGGTTGAGTGTTCAGTCCCGTGAAGGGGCAGCAGCCCTGGCAAGAAGAGGAGCCCATGGAGGTGCCTGCTCCAGCCCGGGCTGTCCTCTCGTCCAGCTCCCAGGGCTATGCCCCAGCCAAAAGCCCGCGCCCTCCCATCATTTCCCAAAGCAAAAGCTAAGCAGAAGCAGTGCAGTAAGGTTTGAAAGGGTGAAACACGCCTTTGTCTGCTCCCTTGTCATCCTGAACAGCTGGGTTAGAGCTGCACACAGCCCACGGCCATGAATGGCAATATTAACTTTAAAAAGAAAATCCTCGTTTTGATTGGCTGAGCCAGCTGTCTGATGGCACAGCTTTCCAGCAACTTAGAATTTCTTTGTAATTAGGGAATTATTGCAAAATAGGGAACAATAACATTATTTGAAGACTGATACTTAAACTGGGATAGCCAAATTTACCTTCTAGTTGTATCTAAATTAAAAATCTAATTTTGAAAGGAAATCAGAACCTAACAGCTGTTGGTGACTTTTCTTAAACTGTTTTAGAAAGAGTCAGATTATGATTTTTTTGAGCATTTGGACACTTGATAGCCTATTCTTAGAGTATACTTCTGTTCGTTGTTAATTTTAATTTTTTTACCTGGCAGTTTAACTAGTAAATGTACAAATGACTTAAAACTTAAGCCACATAAAAAGTATTTTGTTTTCAACAGAGGAGTCCAGTGTGAATTTCATGTTCAACACATGAGCCAGGATGTGACTAATTGTCAAGTAACTCTATGTCAATATTTCATGGGGTTTTTAACCGATAAGCTTCACTGTCAGACTAAACATTCTAGTATTTGGTGTTTTCTAAAATGTTATTGAAGTGTGTTTTCTCTAGTACATCTAGTTATTAAAGTCTTAATTCCACATTATTTAAATATTTTGTTAAGGCTATGTTATTTAAATGGCTTTGTAAGGCTAAAGCTTATTTATTTAACTGATAAATCTATTCATGTAGTTAATAATTCTTAAACATCCCACCTTTTTTAGTGGTTTAGACATTGTCTACACCTCTGCAAAAGAAATTTATATTAACAATCACAAGGTATTAGGAAGTACACTGGATATAAAGTCCTGTATAAACATAGAAGTTGTTGTTAATCCGTAAGTGATGTGCTAATAGACTTGCAGGTAACTTGACATACATGTTATCCACTCAGGACAAGCCTGAACTTTGCTAAGGTGGAAAGAAAATTCTCACAGAGAAAGCACAGAGTCGGTACAAAGTGGTGGTGCATAAATGGAGGCTGGAAATTAAAAGAGCGTGTCAGCTTTACAAAGAAGTGGTGGGACAATGAAAATGAGGCTATGAAAATGACATTGGTATGCCTGTGCCCCATGGCTGACTGGGTTGCTCCTAACAGTAAGGACTGCACTGCTGGCTGCCTCACCCTGGGATCTTGCTTTATGGTCCATCATGTTCTTGTGTAATGAAAGGGGCTGGCTTCCTGTCCTGTTAAGCTTCCATTTACCTGGGCATGGTACTCAGGAGAACTGGACTATAATTCTGTGAATGTTTCCAGCACAGGGCAGGAAAACAGACAGACATAAGAGTGGAAAAGTGTTAAGACTGCAAAGCTCAGGCATCTTCGTATTCCACCTCCTCGAATTTAAAAGGATGCCTAAGCAATGCTTATGTTCTTTGCTGGATCAAAACTTCCATGTACGAGGTGCAGCGTGTCCCTCCTCTTCTTCCCTGAATGTATTTTCACTGTCCTGGAAGTTTCTGCTATGTTTCCCCTTCTCCTTTCACAGTTTCCCCTTCACGTTCCCTCTGATCTCATGCCACCAACATTTCCAAGGCTGCGTGTCTCTCCCCTCTGTGTTTCTGCTGCTCCCTGTAAGATGGGAGCAGGCTGTGTTTGGGTGCAGAAGATGCGCTGTGCCTGGGGCTGTGGCAGAGGGGGGCTCCCACATTTCAGGCTGAGCTCCCACCCCCAAAACACGACCAGTCATGCCTGTGAGACACAGGAACCCTGTGGGGCCTTCAGCCCTGTAAATGGCTGCACACTTGAAGTCCACTGTGTCTAATTAAACCCTTTTCCAGCACACCAGAGGATAAAAACAAGTAATATCCATCATCCTTTTGCCACCCAAACTGCTGTGTGCATTAGAAAGTCCAGTGTTGGCCTTGCTTTCCTTGACTTTTCCCCTGTGTAAAATGGGGGTACAGCTGTGCCAGTGTTTTGAAGTCTATAAATTAAAAGTGTTGCGTAGGTGTGAGTATTATTAGCTGCTTAATAGAACTAGACAGTGTTACAAATGAACCTGAGACAATGAGCCATGGCAGTGTCAGCTTAAACCCAGATAAGCTGACATTTTTGCTGAGAACTACTGAAGTACAAGAAAAAAAAATTGCCATAGCATTCCTGTAACTCCATTAAAATTCCTGTCTACCTGAGTCAAATGCAGCAGAGACCAAGGCTGAAAAGATCGCTTTTTGTCTCGCATTTTTTCAATGTCTCTTTCAAAAAAATGTAATTTTGAACAGCTAAGCACCTTTTCTTTCTCTTTGAGCCTCACAGAGATTTCCTGACAGGTTAGTGCATCCTAGCATACTACTGGCAGCTGTGTACTCAGTGCCTTTGTCCCACACAGGTGCTTTCCTTGAGTCAGGATGACAAAATCAGTTTTGGACACCAGGAAAGCAGAAGTATGATTTGCCATCAAGAAATAATCTTGGAATGAATGCGTCACCAAAATCTTTCTGTCTCACAACTGCTCACTGAGAGTTGCCATATGCAAAAGTGACTGGACCGTGATCCATGCAGAGTTATGGAGGGGAAATTTGTGAGGAAAAGCTGGGAAAACATGTGGGATTTTCCAAATGACCTTTTCTGGGTTCAGGAGCACCGAGCTGTGCGTGTTTATACAGTGTACATCACAACTGCAACCAGCACAGGGAACTGTCTTCTAACAGGGACAAAGGTAGGGGTTTTTCTTCGCTACTTTGCACTGTTACTTTTTGGTACCGTCCCCCGACCTCTTTTCCTCTAACTCAACACCTCATAAGGTGCTTGGTTGACTTGCTGGTTTATGACAATGAAACTGGTATATATAATTGAGAGATTTTTCTTAGCCTTTTTTATTTTTTTGTCTGTGTTCCACCTGCCACTTCTGAATTCACAGGCTACTACAGCATTTCCACTGAATTTCAAAGATTTTTCCCCACGTGCCAGTTAGTTGTGCCTAAGATTTAATTTGAAGATTTTTTTTTTGAGTATAATAAGTTAACAGCTAATTAATAAATAATACACTGAATACGTTTCTATTGTATCTAGAGAGGTAATGTGGTATAAAAAAAAACCCCAACTGTACTGATTTTTCCTAAAGAACTTGGAAACAAAACAGTGTAGCCATTGTATTTCAAATATTAGAGTAATTGTTCAGTACGTGTGGTGCAACCCTAAATTTCTATGTCAGAACATGGTGCCAACTCTGAGTTTATGTAAATTGTGGTACTGTGGGCATGCACATGTTTAAACAAGTGCTTTCCTATCTCCAGGTTATACAGGCATATTTCTGTATATGGTTTGGAAAAGCCAGACAACACTCTAAAGTGATAAAAGGGAACCTAAACCATGTGCTCGGCTTTCACACCATTGTACTTTTCAAACAAAGCAAAACCTGCTATGGGACTTGGATTTTTCCTCTAAGTACATTAGCATGTCTTATATATAAATCCTAATGAAGTTTATTCTTGTATACTTTAAAACATGTAGGTAGAAGAGACCTAGTAAAACAAGGAGATAAACAGAGAATAATTAATTGCCTGCAGTTGAAAGTGTTTTGTGCCATAGTTTCTGTTACTTCAGTATGCTCATAATCCTGTGACTTTAAGCATCTCTAAATTACAGGTTTATGCAGCCAAAATATTAGTGTAAGTCCTTTTGGACTCAACGGGCTACCTTGTGGCTTAACCTACTACTGAAGGTCAGGAGAGTATCATTCATCTTCCACAACGCCTAGACATCGCCAGCTACACTTCTGGACGTATCCTGGAAAATGAAACTGTGAAAACATTCCAAGCAGTTCAGTGGGATTATTATCTTTGACAAGATTCTCTTGACAATACACAAACCTTTGTGCACATATCACCATAATATGCAATAAAACTCAAAGGTCCCCCTTGGGACTGCTTTGCTTGCTGTGCACGGTATTTTGGATGGGCTGGCAATATGGGATTCAACACTACAGGGAAAACTAATTCATGGGTTTTCACCCACACTTGCAGTTTAAGCATTCATTGTTATTTTGAACGTTATTGTCTTACTTTTGAAGAAAGGTTTCTCATGTACCCTCCTAACATAACACCTAGCCCTGGAAGATTCTAATTACTGTACTGTACATCCCTGTTTGGATCAAATAGATTATTCTCTGAGTCAGTGCTTCTGGTTTAGTAAGTCACAAAAGTAAAAACATTTTCTTATTTATAGTTCTTGCTGGAATTATGCTGTGGAAACAATGGTTGTATATAATAGTTAAGATGCTGTGCAAGACTAGTTGATTACAAGATCAGACAGTACGCTCAGACCATTAGGTTTTCCCCAATATAAGAACCCTTAGTCAAATTAGAAGTGGACCTTAACAGGCAGTGCTAGTCCTTGAAACCAGGTTCTGTGTCCTCCACCACACTGCTGCTGGTTTGTGTCTAAGCCTTGTACCCTGGAGTGCTGCGAGGAATGACCACATGCCAATGGCATAATTTCATGACTGAGACACGATCAGAAAGTATAAGAAAAGAAGAGCATCTCACTGACTGAAAAACATCAGGATGATTAGGGGCTGCTTTAGAAATCAACAATGTGAGAAGGTAAGCATGATGTTTTGATCAGAGAACCAGACCTAGGAAAAACAGCAAGAAGAATAAGAGAGTAAAGAAAACTGCAGAAGGAAAGGAGAAGAAAGTTTGGTTTGTTACTGCATAGGGCTTTTATTCTCATTAGTATTAGGGGTTAGTATTGTTTTCAGCTATGAAGGATAATTTAGATTATGCTGATCTTGTATCACTGAGACAAGGAGCTGGACAGATTCTGCAGAAGAGATGTGTGTGACTCATGGAAAGAGTAACTAGTGAAGAACTTGCTCAACTTGAACTCTTGCTTACAGGGATTTTATTTACCCCTGGGGGAGGGTGAAGTTTTCCAGTTTGGCATAGAGCTAAACTACTTTACCAGTGAGAGAGAACTTGAAGCCTCCTTTGCTGAGAAGATAAGCTTTCATGATACAGCCTAACATGTACTGATGATTATTGCACAACCAGAGAGGAAAAAGATGCCTTAAAGCACGGGGTTTTTAGCTGTGAAAACTAGCTAATGGAGTATTCAACACGTGTACCTAACTAGATGGTCACATTAACTTTTTCATTCAATACATGAGACAAATCATCCAACATTTATTTACAGCAGGCACACTTAACAAAAAAGAAGGAAAAATGCTCCCTGCTTTAAGGATCCCTAGTAGCTCTTTCAACAATATGATACCCATATTCTCCTTCACAAAATGCTCCTTAGAGAATTCACTGAAAACTATTTTTTGATTTTTATTTGTAATGTGAATAGTAATCTACCTGCCTGGTGACATCATTATGGGCACTTTAAAAAAATTAGCTGTGGAAACATTTGGGAAGAGTTATATTTAAGAAAATTACTTGCTAAAGAGGTTTGTTTAGTTTAAACACAAATTCAGCCTTAGCTCATCTGTACAAACAAGTTTTAAAAGAAAGGAGAAAAAAAACCCACTTCCCTGATGTGCTGATCAGAACTCTTAATAGCAACCTTAAACATGCATAAGTTAAGAAAACTCCCCAGTTTCTCCAGAACAGGGCAGAACTTAATCCTCAGGCACAGCCTGCCTGAAAACTTGGAGACCACAGAGATGAGATGAGATTTGGATGCGGATTCCAAACAAACACTTTTAATAGGTGAGTTATAAATATGGATCCTCTTCTTTTTTTCCCCTTTACAAACCCTACATCAAATTGTGAGGAAATACTTAAACTGCTTTTGTGAATATTTTGTTCAGCATAACTATTTGTAAAAAGACTTCGTTCTACCTATTGGTGTTGTCAAGTCACTGAGATACTCTCTGCAATAAAAACAAATCTTAAATTCTTTCAGAAGGAAAAAGCCCACCTCACTTTAAGACTAAGAAAGCCTAAGAAAAGGTAGCAGGTGTGAAAGTTCAATTTATCGGCCCTATCTTTGAGAAGAGCTAAATCAATTAGTATAAATCTGTTTTAGTCTTTGAAAGATACATGATAACAGATGACAAGAGAAGACTGAAGAACTGTATAATTTTGGCTTGGAAAAGCTGCTTTAAATACTGAAACACTGAAGATGAAAATGTCAGTACTTGATGAGCTGAACTGTAAAGAATCACAAGAGATTCCTGCAGACCTGAAAACATTATGTATTGTATCTTTCACGAAACTGGCAAACACTCAAAAAAACCACTGGTGCTTTTGCCAGTCAGTGCTAAGGACTTACATATGGTCTTCGTTCAGGTTTTCTTGACTGGAGAGGCTTTCTCTCAATTTAAATTGTTGGCAGTCATAATTTCTGATTTTCATAATTGCAGTTGCCTTTAAATCAACTCTGGAAATCATCAAACTTTCAGTCCTGGAGCAGAATCCTGATCCTTGTCAGCCATGGCTACAACCCCACAGAAAATGAGGGGCAACACTGGCTAGTTCAGCTCCGAAGGAGTATAGGTACCACTTGATTTTAGGTCAGAGATGGACATCAATGTGCTTTGAAAAGGAGCAGACAAGAAGCTTATGTGCAGAGGTGGATCATTCCCTTTGTCTTCAGATTACATCTTTTCAGTTCAAGATTGTACATACACTGATTAGTCAAAACTGTGGTCCTAGAAAATGCTACACTTGTTTTGGAAGAAAAGGATAGGAATCTGCTTATTTTTCTTTTTCCTTTTTTTTTTCCCCCAGAAAATTTTAAACTTTAATATGAACAAAGCTAGCAAATTCATCTACACTAGGATCCTGAATCTAGAGAACTTTAATTTTTTGTATGCTGCTGGCTAAAAGTTGACAGAAGGAAAATGAGAAAATGAGAAAACAAGGCTACATGACCTGAAACTTCATGCTCCAAATGCCTGCTTTCCTGGATGACCCTGTTCTGGACAGATAATGGTTCTACTCTCTCCAGTCCAACTACATGTGACTCAAACAAGAATCACTCACAGACAGGCTATTTAGCACTGAGGCACATCCTCCAGACTTTTTTTTCAGCTAGGAATGCTGATGTGTAGAGCTGACAGACTCTCTGCTTGCTGCTCGTATGCGCTGCCTGTGACACTATGCTGCCCTGCAGATGTGTGTATTCTAACAAACCAGCCTGCAGATGTGCAGCGTTGGGGCCCGCTTGCCTTTGGGCGCTAAAGGCTTTTCGATGAGAGACACAACTCGAGCCTGGGGCAGGGAGTGAAGGCTGCCCCTCAGGTGGGCTCCGGTGCCAGCAGAGGAGCTGCGGTCCGTGACTCAGCGGCTGGCCCGCACGGGAATGTCTGCGAGCAGCACGGTGGCGTGCCCATGCTGGGGACGCACCACAAGCCCTCTACTGTTTAGATTCATCTGCTACTGCTTTAGGGAAGCGTGGTAACTACGATGGCAGGTTTGAAACAATCTGACAGTCATAGAGGCTTATTTTAAATACAGCTATTAAGGGAGGATAAAAAGTTATGATTTTCATAATCATGCTTTTTTTTTTCTTAGGCTCAGGTGAACGCTGCAGAACTGACTACAATCTGAGAAAGATTGTATTCAAGTAGTCACTCACATCACCTTGATTTGGCTAATTAGAGACCATGTTTTGATTATCTGGTGCCGTCAGCCCCTACCAGGCCCTCCTCGGCTAAGCCTCTTTGCTATAAGGCCAGACTGAATCTGTATTTTCTAAATACAGGTGCTGGGCTGATGTGTCCCTCTACAGTACTATTATGTTACAGCCTGCCTGGTGGCAAGATCTGTTCAGACTGTGCCTGGTGTCATCTGTGAGCCCAGGTGTTTAGCCTTTTCCTGGGGTCTGCTTCATCCCTTCTGGCATATCCTAGCTCTTCCAGCCCTCAATCTCCTTCCCACGTGTAGCCTACACCAGGAAGTCGTCTACATTATTACCCTGCAGGCTTGCTTTCTTGAAACGGGTTTCTGACCCACCCAAAATGGGCAGCAGCTGTGCCTGTTTCCACCTGAGGCTGCTTGTTAGGCATGATGCCACACCTCATCACAGATGCATATGGTAACTGAGGGCAGAGGGGACCCTCAGAGGTCCTCCTGCTCAGACCAGGGTCAGTGTGCAAGCATCCTGATGAATAACACAGACACACTGCAGACTGACATTAAACATCTCTGCAGACACATTTAGCTATTGGAGGAAAAGTGATGGAAATGAAAGCCCAGCATGTTATTGCCTACCTACTTTAAAAACAAAAAAAAAAAAAAAACAAAAAAAAAACAAAAAAAAAAAAGCTTGTAATTTTCATTCCATCACCTTCCACCACAAACCTTGAAAGAGCAACAGACAGAGAACCTATACACACACTCCCCACCTATAACATTGGTGTGCTGGGAGCTGCTCCAAGCGCATCATTAGAAGTAGTATTCTGCCCTTTTTTAAATTCAGAGACGCAGGGTCTGCTGCTCCGGGTGCCCAGCTGGTCTTGAAACAATTGTTTACCTTGACAGTCAAGCTCAGGTACTAAGTAGGGCTCAGTACTTTGTGACAGGCAAAGGAAGGTTAAACTGGACAGTAGATACCCAAGCTGTCCACCCAACATCATCCCAGGCTATGGCTAAAGGGGGAGACCAAACACAGACAAGGCTGTGAAAACATTACCTTTCAGGTTATTCAGCAGCTGCTGCAGGGGTAATCATGGCTGGTGTTCCCATGAGCCAGGGCTCCTCTTTTCATAGTTACCACTTTTGTCTGCTTCACTTCCACTTATGCTGATTTGCTGGTCTGCCTAGATTATGCACAATTATGAAAACTTTAAGACATTCAGAAGCAGCTTTATTTTACGCAGACTCTCTTTCCTTCAGCTTTCATAAGTCTGAGCAGCACACAGTGCAGGGTCCACTGCTGAAGTTTATTTTTGTAGAGGTTAGTATTCTTGGCATACGACATAGTCACGCTGTGAGAGTTTTCAAATATCAGTTATAATATTTACTTTGCTTTTGTGAAGAATATGTTAGTTTAAACATGTCTTCTCCTAAGGTAAAGTGAAATAATTGTATGTAATTTCTTATTTTTGTGGTCCTTTCCACCTAATTTCCTCTGCAGTTTATTTATTTTCAGTGTACACGGGATTGTAAAAAGAAACAAACAATTGCAAGGAATGGTGTAATAAAAAAGTTCCATAGATATTTTAATTGTTTTGTAGACAAGATATATTTATTTCCTTGAGGGGAAGAATAATTGCAACAGCACAGTGTGGAGATTTTCATATCTTGAAAAAAATCTTGTATTTCTGAATCAGTTATTTTCTGTATGTGAGGATGACTGTGAAACTGCCAAATATTCTAGAAGGGATTTCTGCTTGTTCGGAAAAATGGAATTCAGGACTATAAAAATCCACACAACTTCTTTTACCACAGCTACTGTCAGCAACTTATAAAGAAGTCTACTCCTACTTGCCTTAAGTGTATTTTGCTGGATATGGTGGTGGTCAGTAGCGACAGACTGACCTCAGGCTTTTGCCAAACGGATCCAGCTTTCAGTGTGACTTAATGCAAGAAAAAAGAGTCCTAATCTCTTTTGGTAGCAGTACGAGTGGGAATGATGACCCCTACTCCCACTATCATTACTTTGTTTTCTTTTCCCATCCAGACTTGTGGCTTTGGAATATCTGCATGCTCATCTGTCTGCTTCAGAAACTGAGTGCCACACAGGATCTGTACTGCTCCAAGATACGAATTCACATCATGGACCAAGCTTATCATAAAAGTTCCTTTGCCCCTGAAAAGCTAGTCTGCTTCAGGACCGCATGACTCCAGTCAGAAGAGCAGTCAGGATTTATCACCCAGCCTGTGTGTACAGTGCTAATGCAGCAGAGCCCTGATTCCAGTGGCAGTGGGAGAGTGGCTTTGGGAGATCTTTCAGAGAACGTGCTGGGGAAGGCACATTCATGCATCTTGGATTCAGCAAATCCAAGGAGGGGTAGGCAGAAAGCTGGTTACCCAAGGTAACATAGTGTGAGTCTGGAATTACTGGGATGTGCCAAGTATGGTCATTAGAGATCTCCAAATCACAAGGAAGGTCACCAGCAGCAAATGGGTACAGCAAAGCTAAGCTGCTTCCCCCCAAAGCCTCACACATCCATCCAGACCTAGTCTGACTGAGTTCCTTGGAAGTGGATGTAAGTGCCTGCATGAATAGAGTGAGCAAGACTTGTCCTTTTGTGAAATATTATTGATGATATTTATACTCTGGTAATACTCAGGAACAGCTGAGGCCTCAGGATATTAGTGCAAACTGTAGAGTAATTACAGTTTCTGCCTGAAAGAACAAACAACAATCAGGGTTCTGTTCTGAAAAACAGCATGCAGAAATGATGCTGGTATCTACATGGTCTTACTTGGCAAATCAGGTATGTATTCAGAGTCACGTGTGCCATATACTTTAGTGACATAATAAACACCAATTACTTCTTTTTCCTACTCTGATCACAGTGAGACTAAGCTGTTACGTTTTGTTCAAAAGAAATACTCTTCAAATTAGTGTCATGTTACCTGTACAGAGCTATGGCTAAAGGTATAATTTAGCCTGCAAAATACAGGACTTTTTTGCAGATGATTGCATAGTACAGAAAAGGAAAAGAGCAAATACAGCTCTCCAGCTGATTCTCATCTTACAGGAAATTATAGACTGCTTTTCCTCCTTTAGCTCAAAAGAAGTTTGGAGTAATATTACTGAAGCTAATGGAGCTACAGTACTGTAAAAGTTCTCTTCTATAGCCAAAATTGAGGTTAAACACAGCATTCAGCATTGTCAAATTCTAATGTTAAATGGGAGCTCCCAACCCAGCTTTCCTTACAGGCCAAGGCTTGCTGCCTGGTGGATCTACAAGATCACCAGAGCCATTTACTGGCCCCGCAGCTGGACACATCAGGCACTGCCAATCATCAACTTACTGCCTGGCTAATGAGGACATTGTGCCACAGGGAGATATGGTGGCACTGTGATGCATAAGGCTGGCTCGGTGATCACCGTGCTCAGATGACTTCACCCTCAGCATAACTGTACATCCTCACTGAAGGTCCTGCAAAGGTCCCAGTGTTGCCCTGTGAGCCTACGCCCCAAACATATCCTCCATGTGACACGGGGTAACAGTCATTTGATGAAAAGAATGGTGGAGATCTGAGTGCTGCCAGCTTTGACAGCTCAAAACAACAGTCCTTCCTCATTCAACTCATAGGAGCGACCCCAAAGTCATAAGTCTTGAGCAAAAACATACACAGCAGTTTAGTTCTTCCTTTTATTTTGGTTTAAATAATGCTATTTTGGTTCTTCTTGTAGATACGCTCTCAAACTGGCTTCTCCCCTATCCATTAAGCCTTTAAACCTTGAAGCAATCCTGCCATCTCATCAGGCAGCAATTCTGCCTCCTGCATCTGTCCTGCTCCCAGTCTTCTAGTGAGTTCTGCCCTTCTCAGCCTCACCCTCACCCTTACAGCAGAGCATCCAGAGGTCTGCCCCTCTGGTGGGTGGTGTACAGACTAAGGAGCTTTATATTTCCTTACGTCCACCCTTTAGTCACAAACCACAGGGGACAAGAACAGAAACAGTGCAAACTGCTTTCCCAACTCTTCTTCAAAAGAGAGGTGTGCCTGAAAGGGGGTGTGAGATATTAATTCCTGTTTGTCACTGCTAACTCAAATCAGAGTCTTTTCCACAGGAGGTGGGGAGACAGCCAGAGCAGGTTCCCCACAAGCAGTGACACCATTTACTAAAGAATCCTCAGAACTTTAGTAGCCACCTGACTTGATTTTAAAAGGCCAGCATCTGGCTGTTTGGTGCTGGATGCACTTTTTGTCCTTTGGAAGCAGAAACTTCTACATGTGAAGAAATTTTGAGCTGAGCTTTAGTCTGCAATGGTGGTTCACTGAAGTTCTCTTTTAGCTGTTAAAACTTCTGTGGCCAACCTGATGTGTTACTGCAGCCAAACCTGGTCCCTAACATCCGAGACCCTCCAGACTTGTGGAGGAGGAGGAGGGGGAGGGACGGAGGAACCAAAACCAGATAGCAGACAAATGGAAAAGCGTGGATTTCCTTGCTGGAGGGAAAAAAAAAAAAAGAGAGAACACTGAAAATCAGATCTGCCATGTAAATTTGTGAGGAGTGCTTGACCTCTAGCAATTAATTTCATTTTTCAATTTTTCAAGAATGTTTTTATACCTTGATGATTCTGTGCAAGGCATCCACCTTTGTGAATATATTTCCCTTGAGGTTCCTTACCATTTGCTGTACAGTAGCCAGTAAAACACCACATTTGCCCCCTGCTTGACATGACTTAAACCTCACATTTCTTAAAAGCAACTGGCTTCTGCTGTGGAATGATGCAGTTTTTGCCCTCTGTTCAACAAACCCAGCCACACACGGAGTTGTGATCTCATTCTGGAAAACTTCTGAAGGAGAGCAGCCTTGTGCAGAGCAACAATCCTGAGTAGCACATCAGTTTCTCTCTACTTACTCAGTCCTCACCTCCCCACACTGGTTTCAAGGTATTTTTCTGTTCCCTAAATACTGTAAAAACACTTAGCATAGTTGGAATTCACAATAATTAGCCTTTGGAAGGCTGAACAGTTCACTTGCTGGGAAAGCCTTCCAAGTTAAAAAGACAATAGATGTATATGTTTGCTACGAGAAGAGACAGTGGTCTCACATTTAACTTACCAGTTAACTTCAAACTGGGGCTCTGAAACTTTTAGGCTTTATCTCAGTTTTTCTCTGAAGCATCAAAGAGTTTCATTCTCATTTAACCCTCTGTGGATTTAGAATACCCAACTACTTGTGGCATTTTCTTTTCAAGCTCTGGGTTTTAATTCAGACCCCTGGAGGCACAAAAAGCAGAAGCCTTTAACATTGATGTGGATCCCTTACAATGTGGCTATAGCAAGCTCCAATCTCTCATCTATTTAAAACATCTATGTATTTTTGAGCAGTTTTAAATAGATGAGAACTAAGGAGGAAGGGACCATTGTGCTCCTTGCTTACGCATAGCTCTTGCCTAGAATTGAGTCAATGTAAAACCCTCCTGCACCCCTTGCCGGCTGTATAGCTGTGCCAAGAGCATTGAAGAGCAAAATCTCGTCAGTTTGGAGCCAGGGTCAGTGTCCTTAACGCTTTGGAAAAGAGCAGAGAAGAACCCTGGGAGGAAGACCTGAATTCCAAGCTATTGGATTTGCAAACTGATTCTCCACGAAGTTTCTTGGAAAGAACTCGGACACATCAGCTTCTGAGTGTTTTAAAAGATGTAACCTTTGGGTTATTTTGTGAACTTTGTTTTTTTGTTTACAGTGCTAGAGGGTGAGATTGGTTAAGACCCACTGGAGAAAAATGTGGGAAGTTTTGCTTATATGTTAATTACCAGTGTACAATTGTGGTTTGTATTTCATTCTTTAATAATATATACTGCTTTACGAACATAAAGAAAAACAATGAAGAACATGGTCCCTCCTAATCCTGCTTTCTGCTAAAAGCAACCTCTGGCTCTCATTAGGCTGAGACGGTGGAATGTGCTTTCCTCGAGTTCCCACCTACAGAGTGAAGCACGTATACTACGCTTTTGGGGCTTTAAAGCCTCACCTCTATTAAAGTAGAACAGAAAGGCTCAGCTATTATCAAAGTACAGGTACGCTGCCCGAACCGCTCGGGCAGCTCTGCGGGCTGGGTCCCTGGCAGAAGGCAAGCCGGCGCCCCTAGCTTCAAACAGGTATTTTCGAGGCTCCCTTAGGGGCGCAGGCTCCGAGGCCGGGCCGCCGCGGCCGCCCCGCGCCCCGTCCGCGGTCACCTGGCCCCGGCCGGGCCCCCTCCCCGCGCCCGGGAGCGCCCCTGACGTCACGGCGGCCCCAGATTGGCTGCGCGGGGCCGGCACCGGGGCAGGGGGTCCCCCCGCCCGCCCCCTCCCCTCCGCACACGCTCGCTCGCAGGGAAACCCTTAAAGAGGGGCTTCGGAGCAGCCCGCACCGACTCAAGGGCCATTTCCTACACACGCACGCAGACCCCTGGCAGCTCCGGAACCCGAGACATCTGCTCTCCATTGCGACCACCCCCCTCCAGCAAACACCCTTCCCCTGCTGCTCCTCCTCCCTTCCCGCTCCGGCTCGCAGCTCGGCTCGCACCCGCCGCTTCCTTTCTTCCAACAATGTTTTCCTGCTCCACGGGGCGAAGTGTTTGCTGAACTTTCCTAACAGTTTGGGGGGTGGGCGGGAGGATCCTGAGGCTTTTTTTCCTTCTTCCCCCCGCCCGGACCAGGTTGGGGGGCAGCGAGCGGAGGAGGGATCCGCGCCCCGGGCGCAGGTCGCACACACGCGCGTCCTTTGGCGGAGAGGAAGCCCTTGCACCACGGGTCCGCGAACTTCTCCGGCTGCAGGGGCTCCCGCTCTGGAAATGGGTCGGATCAGACGGTGCTTCCTCCTCCTCCTCCTCCTCGCTGCCTGTGCACTTTTGTCACCAGGGCTCGCAGCCTCCGAAAAGGGCAGGCTAAGGAGGATCACGTACGTCCTGCAGCCCGGCCGGGGGGGCTCCTCTGGCAGCCGGCAGCAGCGCCCGACCCTCCTCGGGGGGGGGCGGCAGGCCCGCG
>NW_008236217.1:9114551-9114795 GCF_000691975.1 Corvus brachyrhynchos | reverse complement strand
TTAATCGGGAGGTTTAATTCTTCCCGCCTTTTGTCTCCCTGGCCTGGCTCGGGATGGGGAGCGGGGATACCCCGCCGGACACTGGTCCTTGTTTGCTGTTCCCGCAGGGTCAATGTGTGCGGGGGACAGTGCTGCCACGGCTGGAGCAAGGCCACGGGCTCCCAGCGGTGCATCAAACGTGAGTAGCCGTGCGGTCCGGGAGGGGGGTGTGGTAGAAGATGTGGGGGGACCCGAGGGGGGCGTG
>NW_008236217.1:9104523-9114469 GCF_000691975.1 Corvus brachyrhynchos | reverse complement strand
GTCCTTAAATCCCTCCTTCCTAACCTTAACCTTCGGTAAAAGATGAATAGTGCCTCATATTTATTCTCGGCGCAGGTGGTGACATTTTTGGAGAGAGCTTTGTGGAGCCATTGTGTGTGTGAACATCCCCTCCCCATCAGTGCTTGGTTTTTAGGAGTTTTTAGAATGGAGGACTTAACAGGGTAAAGAGTCTACCAGAGGAGCACAGGTGGGGAGCAAGGAATCGCCGTTTACTCAAACTCTCCCTTCACCACGTAGCCCATGTGAGTGATCCCATGCTTAGGGCATAGAATTTTTGAACCACTGAACAACGTGAAAGAAGTTGGTTTGGTGACAGTGCTGTAGAGTGATGTACCTTTACTGGGATAATTAGAAACACAAAGTATGTGCATAAAATAACACTCATCGAGTCAATCCTGCTATACGCTAGTTGTCCTTTGTAATGGGAAAGTGGAAGAATTTCTGCTACTTTAGGCAAGATTCGGTATGATTGCAAATGGCTAAACTGGAGTGATGTCATGAGGTCAGGAAAGACTGGAGTGGCATAGCTCTTCAGGAAACCCCTGTGAGTATCAGTGAGATTGGGCAGATCTTGGAATATTGCTGTAGTTCAGCAGGACAGATTACTGCCCCTGAGAGAGTTGGAGTTAAACAATGCTTTCAAGAGTTTTTTTTTTTTTAGTGGCTTTTGTCCCTGTGTGGGATTTTTCACAATAGGGAGAGCAATCACTTTTGTAATCATGACTAAGGTCAAGTACCTTTGACCTGCATGGACCTGTTGCTAAGAAGCAAAGACTTTATGACAGTAGTTAAAGACAAAACTTCACGATTTCCCTACCAACCTAGATGTGTATTTAACGTACTCTCATAAGTTAACATTTTCAAATACATGCTGCTGTGTTAGGTTAGTCACTTTTTATACTTAACACCTTACAAGTACTAGAATGATTTCCTTCAGTTTACAGTGGTATTTTGAGGCTAATTGCAGAGCTTAATAAACACCTACCTTAGCTTAAAGCCTAATCAAAATGAAAAAAACCTCTTAGTAATTTCAGGAGATTAAGTGAAAAATGTATTGTAATTGTGCTTTTTTCAACCAATTTTATTTTCACTATTTTGAACAAATCCCAAATAATGTTCGTTTTTTATGGCTTTTTCTCTGTCTTCTAGTGACTTTCATTTCCAGGTTAGTTTTCTGTTTGTAAATTAAGTAATTTTCTTTGCTTTTTGTCCTTTAAGTTTTGTCGTCTTCACTTTTCTGATTATCATTCATCTTACCTTCAGTAAGGACTAAGACAATTGGAGTTTTGTGGGTTAGCTTTGTTGAATTTAATTTAAATCCATAAATTACTTGGTTAGCTCATACAGTTACTGTAGGAATGGAGTAGCAGAGACAGAGTTAAAGAAAGGTCAGGGAGAAAATCCCCCCACCTTTCTCATTTTGTGCCTCTGATATTAGGCTCTTCTAAATATTTTTACTCCCTGCTCTGATGCTTCTCTGATTCCTTCTAGCAGTGGAGGAATACACTTGGCTTGGATTTTCTCAGTTTCACCCCTCTCTTGGCAGGCCAAGGGAAGCACTAAATGTACTGAAGTTGTCTGTTTTGTAACTTAGGCTAAACCATGAGATAGCATTGACTTGATTCAGCTATGGAAGATTAGTCTCACAGTCATAAAAGCCAGATAACACCTTTTCTGGAAGTTCCTGATGTTCCTTTCAGAAGAAAAGAAACCCTATAACTGAACAACAGTTAACCCCTTTGTTTCCTGTAAAATTAAGTGATTTTTTAAAATTCAGATAGGGGGCTCCGTTGGTTTTGAGTTGCTATTGCAGCAGTGGATTAACTGTGCCACAGATGCTGGCACACCTGAGCTGACTTGATACAAAGTCACTTTGGTTGTGTCAGGCTTTATTAGCTCAGGCTCAGTATCACTTTAATAAGCTATTTAGTCTCTAGGGCCAGATTCTATCCTTTTGCATGGTGCAAAGCCTGAGCTAATAAACCCCAGACCCATACTGCCTCTTTCCAGAGCCAACTTCCATTTGTCTGCATCGTGCTTCCAGAACCAGAGTGCTGAGAGCCAGCTCTGATCAGCGAGCTTTATTAGCTCAGGTGTAAGCCCAGGCTGGAACAAGCAGCATGTGTTTCTGCTCTGCTGCACCTGTGTGAATAAGCCTGCCTGGAACCCGCAGGCAGAGAGGTGAAGGGCAGAGGTATGGCCTTGCAGCCAGGCTGCCTTCCCTTCCCTTTGCCCTGCGTGGTGGTGGTTGCTAGCCCTGCTTTCTCGCGCCTGAGGCTGCCGTTCCCTCGGGTGGCTTCCGTGCGGGCGGGGGGCGGTCTGGCTGGGAGCAGTGGCAGCCACGTCGCTTTCCTCTCAGTAGCAGCAACAGGGGGTGTTTGAAGTGGGTCAGAGGGCAGCATCTGTACAGAGGAGGCAAGGGAACTTTTTCAAGTCCTTTTTTAAAAATTTTAGTCTGAAGCTGAACTGCCTGTTGTGTTTACATTTATTTATATTGTCTTGGAAGCCTGATAGTCCTCAGAAGGTGAGCTTCTGTCTCTCTGTAAACTGTATGAGAGTGCCTACCATATCCAATTTAGGCACGTAGGGTTTTCCCCACTTTGTCCCTAATATTTCAGTTTTATATTGTAAAGTTTTAAGAACTTTTTCAGACTCAGTGTGACTTAAATTATGCAGAGCTGCATCATTCTAATTAAAAAGATGAAGTGATAACACTCAGTGTAAAAGTATTCAGAATTGCTTTATGCTGGCCATATGATGCCTAACAATCAAAACCAACCTTTTTGAAGCTTTCAGAACCTCCACCTTTGGGTAAAGACAGAGGTGGGAAAAATTGAACCACAGCAGTAAACATATTGGAAAGTTAGAAGCACGTGAAAGGGTTTAGGACAAGGATTGTCTTCCAGTCATAGTTATCATAGGTTATAATCTGTGCAAGTGCAGTAATAAGATACCACCAAGGCTGGAGACAGCCTTGTTAGTACTTGTTGCATAACAGAGCTTTATAGAAACATTAATTAGCGCTGTAACATGTCTGTAAGGCAAGTAAAGCTGAGAGTGTGGGGTTTTTATTATTTCATTTATGGAAATTAAACCATAGGTTAAATGTGGTCTTGGACAAGTTATAACAACTGTCAGGAAGGCCTGTGCTGGAAATCACGAGTTCCCACCACCCAACAGCGTGTTCATCCTGTTGAAATACTACTAAATTTCTGTTAGTTTAAACTGCTTCTACAAAATATACTCTGCTGTTTGTTTTGGTTTGCCTAATGGTACAAGGAGCTGTTTTTCATGTTGGGAATGTAAGAGAAAATTACCTATTGTATGTAGAATCTGATATCTTAAAAAGATAAGTGAGAAGAACTGCCTTGTAATATAAACCCCATGTAAAATGCATAATATGTTTTGTCTGGAGTATTAATAGCAGTTGTTTGTGAGTGTTCTCAATGTAAACTGGGTGGTTAAAAAAATGGGAAGGAGACAGCTGGCAGTTTTGAATGGCATGAGCTCCTTACTACAAAGATGTAAGAAAGGCTCACAGTGCAAAGAGGTGAGGAAGTGGATTTTGCAGGAACACATTTAGAGTAAATTTCCTATAGGGAGAGAAATTGCTGTCTGTGTAGAATCCAGGTATGCCATCATTGTCAATTAAGATAAAAATGGTCTTAAGTCTTTCTTAGCTGAAGGTGTTGTGTGTGTGCATGCATGTATTCCATGCATAGGCGTAGGAGTAGTATTTTGGTGATGGAACTGGACTGAATTCTAGGAGTATGGTGACATATGAACTGTCATGTGCTTGGGCACCTTGGGAAGGTCATTAGAAATGAGAAAACAGTCTGTTTTCTTTTTTCTTTGTATTAAAAGATTATTTTGCTAATTCTCTTTTAAAAAAGCGTGCCTGACTTAACATTAAATAAAGATGTTATTGAGGGTTAATTTATTTTTCAGAATAAGAAAATACACAGCAGTAGATGCTTGCTACTGTAGAGGCAGGAGACCAGAAAGCTGTGTAAATACTTGCCCTGAGGAAGGGTCCCCTTTGTTCATTTTATGAATCTGCTTGTCCTCTGCTTGTGTACTGCTGTTCAGTTTGAGCCACCTCCTTTCTAAACTTTCAGAGCTCTAGTTCTTGCTGTGACTGAGTTAGTATGCTACAGCTCTGTGTCTCCTTCAGGACATGGGCACTTGACAGCATGACCAGTGATTCTAGATCACCTGGATGGAGTGTGCCCCAGGTTGCTTCCAGCTTGCACTTCTGAATTTCTTGGGGAAGGTGAGAGAAAGGTTGCATGTTTAGGCCTTGTTCTGAAATAGGGTTAGGATCCAGATCTGGAAACTTAGAAGCATACATGAGTCCTCCAGTTTAGACATAAAACTCCATATCACTAAATGCTGTAGTATTGGTTGCTCAGAATTTACTCTTTTTCTGTCTTCTGTTCAGCTCTTAGAAATGGTGGTATCCAGAAGGGCTGTACTTTTGATCATTGGAACTGAGCACTTCAAATGTTTGCAGCTGTGCTTCTTGGAGGTTTTCTGGTCACAACCAGTTCCTGAGGCTTGTGCTTAAACAGTTTTGTGCCTTTGAGTTTTACCAAATTCTATTTATTTACATAGTGTATACAAAGCCTAACTATAACATACTGTCCCCAAATGTTGTTTCTTTTCATTCTAAGACCATAATCTCAGTAAAAGCAGTATCAATCTCCTTCAAATTATGTCTAAATCAAAATTTAATGTCCGAGTTTTAAAGGGACAAACTGCTTTGACCCCATGTGACTGACCTATACATTAGTCCTTTTTAATCTCTCCTTTGACGTGGTTTTTAAACAATTCAGAATTGAAAAACTGAAAGCTTGAGAAGCTTGGTTTTGCCTTTGCTGTGCTTGCTACTGTAATATGTAAATAAAACTTTCGAATTTCATGTACAGGAAATAGATGGGCTTTTGTAGTGGGAAAGGACTCTTGTTAGCCCTTGATGGTAATTCTACTCTGCTTTATTTTTCACTTACTGCCCTTGGGAGGGGGGTAGAATGACAGGGTCCAAATTCTTGTTGTCTTTGTCTGCATTAGCAAGCAGTGTGGAGCTGATCTATAGACAAAACCCTTTGGGTCTGATGACCTGAGGCCCACGGTATGTGTGTTTCAGGGCTTAGTGTTTTATTTTGGACAAGGTGTAGTCTGGTCTTGTGGAATGAGTGCCAGTATGAGGCTGAGTGCTTCTTGGAGTGCTCATGTTTTGAGTTTAGCTTTTTATTATTTAGACATATTTTTTTTCTTTACATCTTAAAAGAAATAGAGTGCACATACCTAAAGATGGTCCGACAACACAAACCAAACCTCTGTAAGTGCAACTGGCATGACAGCTTCAAGAGAGGCTGACCTGAATCAGCAGTAATGCAGACTTTGAGCACAATGTCTGTCCCCTGGCCATGGTTGGCAGCCAACCTCCCTCCTGTGAGATGAGGCTGTAAAAGAGCTGTGAGAAGATGGGGGAGCTGTTAACTGCTGCCTGCTGTACACATGTGACCATGCCATGTGCCATTCCCTCATTTTGGTGAGGAAACTTAAGTCCACAATTAGTATGAAGTGAAACCTACCCAGCCTTTTCTTTGTGAGACACTTGGGACTTCACTGGAAACAAGCTTAAAATGGTACATAGTCTGTTTCATACAAATATTGCAAGTGTGTATAGAATTAAGACAGAACAAAATAAAAAAATGAGAACCTTAAAAGAAGCTTGTCAAGATGTTGTGCTCCCACACTGGAGCAGATGACAGATTGATAGTGAACTTGTTCAGCTCACTGTGGCAGTTAGTGTTAACAAAAGAAGCAGGACCTGCAGTAAAGTTGTTGTAAATCTACAGTGGATGAAAAGTCCTGAACGCTTCCCTTCTAAATAGAGAATCAGAAGGAACACAGAAAACGGAGGTGTTTGGGGTTCTTTTCCTCCTCCCTTTCAGTTTGTTGGCTGGTTTTTTTCAGTGTGTAATGTGGAAGTGGAGTAGAAAGCTGTGTAGGTGCCAGGGAAAGCTGTGGTTCATCCATCAATTGTGCACTGTCTGGTTCTGCACATGTGCAGGAACAAAATTTTGTACTGACAGTGAAGTGATACTTTACAGTACTAGTCTTGCACCTCTCTTCTTATGGCCACTCTTCCTGAGCATGGAGAGGGGAATAGCTGGGAGGGGGCATGCTCCCATCTCCTTCCTCTCTTGTGAAGTGAGAGAGCAGGGAAAAGTGTGTGTATGGGATCAGTGGGCTTCCCAACCTTTGGAAAAGTGGGGCTGTAATGAGGGGTGGGGTTCTGCTCCATGAGGCCTTGAGAAGAAGAGTGCAGCCTTCACCATGAAGGGCTGCTTGTGCTGACTGATCCTGCCTTAAAGCAAGCTTGGATTGCCTGGGAGCTATAGGAGTTGTGGAGGGTGGATGAAGAGAGGCACACACCTCCTTCAGCTGCCTCCTTGCTCAAATTCTGCAGTACTGGGTGTTAGCAGATTATTGATGGTTCAGGTTGTCAAGTCAGTCCCTGTTCTGTAACTGATATGTAAGTTGTTAGACCGATACTGGGTTGGGTTTGAAGTTTCTTTTTTAGTTGAATTTTTGTTTTGCCTGTAAAAGCAGCAGTACTTGTGTAGCCTAATTTATTCCTAGAAAATAAATCCTGTGCATTGACTATAGAAAGAAAGCAAATCTTTTGCATTTCTCCACATCTGTGACTGCACACAGAGGGGGAACAAGCATTTTACATGTTAGTAAGGCAAGATGTTCATTTAAATACAGAGCTAAAAATAGGGCTGCTTGGGCATGTTCTTTTTTTTTGTGAAGTGCAGATAGTAATCCCTGCATACAGGGAGTTTTTTGTGTCCTATGGCAAGATTTGCTTTTTTTTATAATTTAGATCAGGTTTTTATTATCTCTAGGTGGCAGTTTAGGCCTGGGTTTTCAGAGAAGCTCAACCGAATTGTGAGCGATTATTGAGAGTTGGTTAGATTTAGGGAAAACTTTATTGTACTTAGTGTTTTGCTTACTCTATTGTGATTAATAGTTTTTTCTCCAGTCTTTCTCTTTTTTGTAACACTTCAGTTGTCTGAATCCTGCATCCAGTTAAGTATTTCCAGTTGCCTTTTTACTGAGCTTGTCTTAGTTTGTTCAGTGTCCTGCATATTTATTATGATAACAAAATGAGTAAGCACTGTACTGAGAAATGTTAAGAGAATTAAAAGGAGTGCATACTTGAGTGCTAACCACTCCATCAGAGAAAATAGTGTGTATCATGTGAATCTGGTGGTTTCCTTGGCTTTGTCCATTCTGTAGTGAATGATTTTTATCTTTATTTGTTGGCACTGGAATGATAAAGGGATTTGTAGCATGTGAAATGTTTGTATTGTCAGAATATGCGTAGTTATGGTCTGCTATAATTAAATACTTTAAAATGTCTCTCAGATTGTATAGTCTTAACTATTTATATTATGTAAACTCCAGTAAACACAACATGACTGAAAATGCCAAGTATCATACAGTGTGTTATATTCTTGTTACTGATAGAATAATGCATCCTTTTGCTGAAGCTAAGCTTTTGAAGTGTTTGAGTACAGCAGCTATTCAATTCTGGTGAGTCTTGGCATTTAGAGATTATACTATGAAGATACATAGAAAATAATATTAATAAAGTACTTTATGTTGCCATTAGGCTAGGAGAGAAACTGGGTTTTTTTGTGTGTTTGTTTTAAAAGAAGTAAGTATGCTAAAAGCATTGTGTTTTGTTTCCCTCCCTTCCTGGAGGTCATGTTTACATGCCAGTGTGGGAACGAATCTGATGGTTTGAAGTGGACAGCAAAGAATTCCAACACATGCTTTCATTGGAAGCATATTTAGGGAAAGAATTCCTTAAGACCATATAGTTACGATAAAAAAAAGTTCCTGTGTAGAAAGACACAGATGGTTGTAATACTACCTCCATTAGTAGTGTAGAGGACACACAGGTTTTCTGCAGTTAATGTAATTTCTTAGGATTATATAAGGTAATTTCTTTTTCTTTTTTTTTTTTTTTTTTTTTTTTAAATGGAATGGTCTTACAACAAGGTTGTATCACCCTTGGTTGCAAATTCCTCTCTTCCCCTTCTCAGTGAATATTTAGAATTATTGGATGTATTTCTGTTAAACTTTTCAATTTTTGAAACCTCTTTGGTGTGAGATACTCAGAGAACTAGCTTCCCAGAAAAGCATTAGCTTCAGTTAGCTTTTGCTGTTGCATCCTCAGTCTGGACAATGACTTAATACTTAAAATGGTATCCAGAATAAAAGCATAAAATTAAGTTGTGAGCTAAGCAGTAGGGTAATTTGTAGAACAGGAAATTCTAAAAAACATTGCTCTTCTTCAGGATGTCAGCACCATATTCAGATTTTTCCGAGGGAAGCTGGAATATGCCTCCTTCCTTTCAGAACCCACAGCTTGTTGCCTTCCAAGGAAAGCACTTCACTGCTTTTCTTCTGGAATCGGTGGGGGATCATCACTCTGTCTTTCAACCCAGCAGGAGTTAAAGGTGCCTTTGTATGACAGCTTTTTGTTTAGGATGCGCACTCAACCAAGATGAGCTTTGGTTTCCTTGTGTGCTTGAGGAATAAAAATCTTGAATTAATGAAATAAAGCAGTATTTGTTATGCCTTTAACAGTATTCCTATGTTGCATGTAAAGGAAGTTGAACATTGCACCCTCAGCACAGACGTATCTATGTCATGGTGTTGGTTTTTCCCCTTTCTGTAAATTGATGCCTGCATCATTTCTCAACCGTTTTATGCTGGAATCTGAAACACCTCTATACTTAAAATCCTCTTTCCAACTGCTGTATTTTCTATTATTTGCCCTCCAGCATGTATTGTGCCCAACAGGATTTATGCACTCCTGTGGGAGAAGTTTACATACTGTGCCAATGTGCACTGTGATGAAATTTGTCAGAAGTCAGTGCATTCTGTTTAAACTGGTGCTGGACTACTATGTGTGCTCAAGAGGAGGAAAAAAAAGATAAATTTGAGGTGGAAAAAGAAAGAAATCAGGTGGATGGGTGCATTAGAAATAGCATAATACAACACTGTTGTAGTGTAATTGTGTCGAAGTATTAGAAATGCAGGAATGACATTGAAAAATGTTTGTGGACATTTAAGTACAAACCAACAGCAGTTGCTTGTTAAAGGAAATGCTTAATGGTGGAGCCAGGGCTAAAAGGCTAGAAACTTGGGTGCAGGAAACTTCTGGGACATTCAAATTCTTTTATTGTGAGTTTCTCACTGCAAAATACATTTTTGTGAATTTCTGTTATCCACAGGGAAATAAACTTGTAAATAAGGTGTTACTTTTGAAGAAGTTAAAATAAGTGATTAGCATAGGAATGAGATTGTAATGATCTTAATCCAAGAATTAGCATTAGTTTAATATTAATTTATTACACACATTTTTAGGACAAGTGGAGTCAGTTATATTTGTGTTTTGATTCATTTGAAGGGACAAAAGAGAAGTTTTAATCTAAACTCCTTCCATGCATGACAATGTTTTATGCTTACTGATTCCAGATAATAAATTATGCTGAATTTATAAAGTATTAAAACAAATACATTCTGTATATATAGAAGTTTTAAAATATTTATGTGTTTTGAAATTATTATGAACTTTTTATTTTAGGTCTTGCTTCTGCAAATATTTCTGTACACTTTAACTGTAATGACATGAACACATGGACTGAAAAGTGTGTATGTATAGATCAGTCCCAAACCAACATAGGATGTTTTGGAAGGGGTGTGTTTAAACCTAGTGGTAATATTAATTTACCCTTGCTTTCTGAAAGAATGTCACAAATACAACCATACCAGGCCTGATATGCATTTGTCAAACCCAGTAGCAGTCTGCCTGAGAGAGTGGGGAGCAGTAGTT
>NW_008236217.1:9099633-9104512 GCF_000691975.1 Corvus brachyrhynchos | reverse complement strand
TGGGAAAGATGCATCAAAAGGAAGAGCATTTTGTGATGGGCTTTTTGTGATTTAAGTACTTCCAAAGCAAATGTGTCACTGTGGCTTTATTTTTAGTAGATACAGATTGCATGGTCTTAAAACACAAAACTGATGCAAAAGAATTCTTGTTCCTTCCTCTCTGTGTTGGGTCTGGCTGAGCTGGAGCTCCTTTTCCCATTGGAGCCCTCAGAGCGCTGTGCTTTGCGTTGGTACCTAGAAAGGTGTTGGTAACACTCCAGGGTTTTGGCTATTGCTGAGCAGTGCTGGCACAGCACCAGTGATGTCTCTCAACATTCCCCCCCTCCATCAATAGGCTGGGGGTGGGCAAGATCCTGGGAGGGAACACAACTGGGACAGCTGATCCAAAGTGTCCAAAGGGATATTCCATACCATATGACATCAGGTCAGATAGAAAAGCTAAGGAAAGGTGAAGAAACAGAGGGCATTTGTTACTTACAGTATTTGCCTTCTGGTGCACCCCCTACACACGTTGAAGCCCCGCTTCCTGGGAAGTGGCTGAACATGGCTTGCTGATGGGAAGTAAAGAATAAACCTGTTTTTTTTTTTTCTTCTCTTTACTTGTGTGCATGCAAACTTTTGCTTTTGCTTTAGTAAACTGCCTTATCTCAACCTACGAGTTGTTTTCAATCTTATTTTCTTTCCCCTGTCTATCTGGGGACTGATAGAACAGCATAGTGAACATCTGGCATCCAGCCAAGGTCAAGCTCACCATAAATCACACTTCTGGAAAATGAGGGAAGGTTGGTTATATTGTCTGTGCCTGGCCTTTCAGTGTGGCCAACTTCCATGGCACAGTAAGTTTTGGATGTTGAAGCGAAGTGGCTCAAAGAGCAGATCATTCAACCTCTGACAGAAAAATCTATTGAGACTTACTAAATGCAAAACCAGCACTCCTGCTCAGGAAGTTGCTGAGCCTCTAATTCTTAAAAGCTGTAGTGATATAAACTTGTATTGTGTCTCACCCTGTCCTTAAACATCCACTTTAGTAATGGAGGGGGAAGACTGTTCTAAGTGGATCTTTAATCTGACCACTAAGCTTAGTCTCATTATTTTGCATCTTTGCCAAGCTCCGTTTTGAATTTCCAGTCATGACCTCCTCGAATTGAATAGGACCAAGGCAATTGCCTTTAACAGCAGTATATTGGCCTGCTTTTCAGTTTTGTACTTAATACTTCCACGCTTCAGTTTTTGGAAGCGTAGCTTTATGGAAAATACTGGTGTTTTCAGTTTTATGGGCCATTATTGTTGTCTTCAAACAAAATAATTAGGTCATTCATTTGGCACACTACAGCTGTCTTGGACATTTTAGAAACTAAACTGCTGTATTATGGCAATTAAAATGTTCATTTTAATTCTTTCCTAAAAACGTGATCTTTTATCCAGTTTTGTGATCTTCTATTACGCAACGTTGATGAAGGATTTCAGTCAAAGGGTTCCTTGCTGTGAAGATCTAATGGATGGGGTTTTCAACCTGTTGTCACCGTTGTTTTATAACTTAAGTGCTGGATCTCCTGATGTTTGTTTTGTTAAAGGCCAGTTAGAGTAAGGCAGTTTGTTTTGCTGCAGAGCATTTGCTTCATGTACATGTAATATGTGTACAAACTTCCAGGGTTTACGTTGCTGTCAGTGAAGTAAGAATATTCAAGTCTGTGTGGGCAAAAAAGGTGAGGTAATTTTGAAACAGGTTCTGTTTTCAGCTTTATAGTTTTAAATTCACTGCTACCTTCTCTTCAATAAGTAGAAACTCAAGCTTTCATAGGCTTCTGAAGCACAACTTTGGTTCTTAACTACAGGAAAAAGAGTTGCAGATTTTTCAGGGTTGTCTTTTGTGTATGTATACATTGTTACGTCACTTTTGGTAGGAGGTATGCTGTGATCAGCGTCCTAGTAGAGTGGATATTTTGTCATACTGACTTTCGGTGTGGTCTTGTTAGCTTTCTTCTGTGTTGAGTCATCAGTTTTTAAATAACTTCTCGAGAAACTTAGTGGTTACTACAGGTGCATGTCCATAAACCTCCAGAAATACATTTTCAGTATGAATGTTTTTTTAATGTAAAAATGGGACTTCTGAAAGCCTTGCTTTTTTTTTTAAGAATTTTTTTGAGATGCTTTTCTAAAGCACTCTCAACTGTGCCCAAATTCTTTACTGTGATTTTTGCACATTTCCTACAGATGACCCAGGTGATGGCATCACTCTTCTGGTCTTAAGAGTCTCTCCAAAGCCAGTGAAATTCAATTAGAATTTTAGGCTCCTGAATTTATTTGCCAAGATATTATTTATTTCAGTCATGTGCATATAAATGAGCTTTCACTGTTTCTAGCAAAATCTAAGTTTTAGAAATAAGGCACAACGAAGACTTGGCTCGTATATTACAGCACATGCTTGTTGCAAATTCCTTCTCAAGTTTACAGTGAAAATGGCCTTCAGTCTTCCAGCAGTCAAAGACAAGACCGAGTCTCAAAAATAAACAAATAGAAGTGAGCAAATGATTATTTTTGTGTTGTCAGGGAGATGCGTAATATGCAAATAAGGTAGCCTAGCTAAGTTTTATTGAAAAGAAGGTAAGTTTCACATGGAGGGGAAAGTATATGTGAGAAAAACCCCATGGAAAACTCAGGTTTAAGTTGTAGGGCAATTCTGGTGCCTTGTGCAGTTGGTGTATATGATACATCTGCCAGCTGACAAACTAGTCCTCCAAACTAACACAGTCCCATCCTAATGAGTTAATTAATATATAGTCTTGGGCATTTAATTTATTTTTATGTATAGAAGTATGTATTAGAACTTGACTGAAGTGTCAAGTACTCTAATTTATTTGGACAAGGGTTGTGGACTGACTTTAAATAATATAGTTGTGCAGTTGGATGTATCTGTATATGGTGCAGAATCCCGTGTTATAGTTTAAAATATGATCTTACCTATTCTAGTAAAAAAATTATCACCTGGCATATAATTTTGTCAATTTTAAAGGATCTTTAACAATATTAAAAATATGCTTAGTTTGTAGGAGCAAAGTAGCTCAGCCGTGGGTTTTTTTTTTTTTATACATGCTTCATTGTGTGCCATCTTTAATGTGATTAATGAAGAATTTATTTTGTTGGCTATCCCAGAATCCTATTTTAATGTTAAATTCTGTCCTTTGGATTAGAGAATTAATTTGTTTTGCCATCTTTGTGATGTAAATTTAAGCATCCAGAATAAATCCTCAAATCAGACATGCCTTTGCAGTATTGTGTATATATATGATCAGCAATTGCTTTTGGTTTTTTCCCTCCCTCCATTTTTTTGATGGCATATGCTGCTTCTCCAAGTTTCTTGTTCATTCAGAGTGGAATTGATCCTGCAATACTAGGTCTACAAGCTGGGTGTTGAAGCTAGGCTGGTTATTCAGACTCCCTCTGTAGTCACTAGATAGAGCAACACAAAGCAGTGTAATAAATCCTCTCTGAAGGCAAATTGTATTTTGAAGAATCTGATCCCTTTTTACTGATGATACAAAGAACGTATGGAAGCTGGTCTGGGATAATCACAAGCACTTGTTTGTTTCTTCCTAGGTGTAGCAATGTCTTTGTAGCAGCAGTTCACGTCTCTTGCGTTGTTACAGTGGGGCTGCTGCAGGGAGTGTCATTTGGGTTTTAGATGGGGAAGAGTTGAATTGCTTCATGCTTCTCTGCATCATTTTGGTGATCTATAATGTGACAGTAGGGATTCATTCTAGGTACCTATGCAGCATATGTACATTTTACTACTGTAAGATGAATCCCAGCCTGGATCTGTACAATTCTATAATCTGTGTAATACTGTTTCATTGGATGCAGTTTGGGTGGTTAAAGTATGAGGAGGAGGAATACTGAGAAGAAAGGAGGAAGATTTGAAATAATGCTATATTTCTTGATTTAACTAGTGCATTTCCTATTGTTTAGGTTGAACATTTTACTTTTTGAAGCTGTTCAAATGTTGTACATGTCTGTTGTGCAAGAAATCAGTAAAAGCTATACCAATTTGCATATTATCTTTTGTGGAGCTTAGCAATATTGCTTTCTCGTACTCCAATTAACATTAACAATTAATACCTTTTTTTATTGTGGGGAGGGTTTGCATTTTCCTTTACGCTTTGTTTCAAAGGTACTTTTTAAAATGTCTTTTCTTAGCTAACTGTGCACCGCCGTGCCAAAATGGAGGGATGTGCCTGCGACCTCAGCTTTGTGTGTGTAAACCAGGAACAAAAGGTAATTCCTGTGAGGATACAGTTGTGCAAGACACATCTTCCACTGGAGGCCGGAGCCCTGTTGTTCCCCCATGGCCCATACCCCAGCAGGCTGCCCAGCAGTCCTTCTCTCAGAAGGTGCAGGTCCCACCAAAGGTTGGCCCTATGACTCAGATGGCATTCACAATCAAGCAGAAGCCTCCTGTTGGGTTAACTCAGCAAATGCAACCACAGTAAGTGTTTTCTTTATTTTCAAAGAAGTCCAGTATGTTAGATTTATAAAAAGTTGTTCCTTGCAAGTGTTTTGAAAAAATTGTATTTGGAAACTTTCAGAGATTTTTTTAAAACAGCTTCTTGTTTTCACAGTAAGATTTCAGTGGATGTTTAGACTTCTATTACTTATGAGCTGGATTTCCTTACCTGAACAGAATATCCCATAATATCAGTCAACTTCTGTTTTCCTTAGAGTATTACTGCTGTACTAATTTTGGAGGAATTATTCTTAATTTACACTGGTCACCTTTTGAGTTTAGCCTAGAACAGAGTCTGACATGTATTGAATGAGAGCTTTGGCGGATCGATGTTTGTCCCTGCTGGGTCCCTCATGGACACGCTCAGGCGGCTCTGCC
>NW_008236217.1:9093517-9099622 GCF_000691975.1 Corvus brachyrhynchos | reverse complement strand
CTCCACACGATGTCCCCTTCACAGGGGGTTGTCCCCAGCCGCTCACACCCACAGTCTGTGCATGAACTGGAGACAGAGAGGCGAGAGGGGCTCTCTGATTGCAATTCCGAGGTGTTTAATGGCAACGCACCCGAAGGGTGGCAGAGGTGAGAAGAACCCAGAACTGAAAGCCCGCACTGGTTTTATCCCAAGAGCTCCCAAAGGTGGGCAGAGCATCCAAAACCAATGGTCTGAGGGCTAGGGGGCAGAGGCAAGGTTGAGTGAGTTTAACAGGGGCCAATGGGAAAAGGAATGGGAGGGGGAGAGGGCCAGAAGGATCTAGACAAAGGGAGAACTTTCTAGCACAGTGTTGTAGGGAGAGACCACTTTTAGGGTAACTTGGGAGGCGTAAAGTGGACTTAGCCACCACAACGTCTCCCCCTAATTTACTCTAGAAGAAGGCCTCCCCGTATTACTTGGAACTAACTAAGGTGAGAGCTGTTCTTCCCCTTTCTATGAGCAAGGAAAGGATATTTTGGTTTTAACAGTGGCGGTCCAGGGTTGTGGCAGTATTTCAAACAATGAACGGATGGCAGAACAACCAGAAACACCTGCAAAGCCTCTGGAGGGAGGCAACCCCTCCCCTGAGTTCCCAATGTCCCAACAAGTCCCGAGTTCCTTCAACGGTGCTGGGTGCGGTGGGCCTTTCTGGGCTACTGAGGCTGCTATTTCCATGCTCTTATCAGCCACAGCATCCATAGCCACAGCAGTGTCTCTGTGTAGTTGCTCAGGTTAAGGACATCTAGGAGACGGCAGGGTGACAGGTGTCAGGTTCCATGGGGGAGTTGGGGCTGGTGTCTCTGTAAGGGTCTCAAGCAAAGTTGTTAAGGATCATGGCAAGATTACTGAAAGGTCAAATCACTCGAGAATACCTGAAACTGGAAATGTTCATTCTCCCTTTATCAATTTCCCTTTTCCATCCCCCTTTTCAAAACAGGAAGGTACATATGGGGTATAGGAAGAGTAAGGGATTGTTTGGGCGGGGAAACCATAAGGGAAGGGGTCAGAGGGATTCAGGGGGATTTTAAACCGAAACAGTCTGGAGGGGCTGCAAATTAGATGTTCGGTTGCCTGTCACTTTGTGTTGATGTCGCCTCCAGGCGGCACTAGTCTCATCTTTGGCTGATTCAGTGTCAGGGTTATCTGCATTTTTTTCATGTATCTTCAGGGGCTGTTGGTGGTGGTCCAAGGTAGGGCTTGATATTCTTTCCCGGCACCCATTTCAAACCTGCAACAGACATGGAATTCTGACACCTTGAGTAACTGAGGAGAGTAAGATTTGGTGCTTGTGTTCTGTTCTGGTTTCTTGTATTTGCATTATGTTTTCTCTTTTAATATAAGTATGCATGGCTGTGCTACTTCTGCTTGTTTGTGTTTGAGGTTCAGGATTGTATCTGACTGCTATAAGCAGCAAGGAAACACCCATCTTGTTGGAGAATTTTTTCTCTGTCTCTTTAGTAGCTGGTGACTTAGCCAGTCTTTGATATTCTTTCTCTGAGCTTTAAGTACTTAATGTGAGTCTGAAATTTCTCTAATTCTACTCTTGTTTTTATTGATGGGTCCAACCTTAGTTTGTTTCAAGACCCCATTTGATATGGGGGGAAGGAGGTGCACAGCAGGGTGTCAATCAAGTTGAATGTGAAGTTTTAGGTGTTTGCAGCTACTGCTGTCCTTCCACTTTCAGGTTGAAGTCAGTGACAAAAAGTGTTTCTGTCCTGTTACAGGTGTTGCTTTTGGAGAGCTGTAAGGAGGGTGTAGTCTGTCTTGCTTCTAGTCTCCAGAGCAAGATAATCAGGGCTAGGAAATAAATTGTGTTTTCCTGTGTTCGAACCTGTAAAAATGAATGTGGAAGGGTGTTGTGTGATTATAGAGTTCTGCACCTGAGTAGTCATACTCCAACAACAAAGTTCATCCTGCCACTTCCTTTCCAAAGCTGCATCTGAGAACAGAGATCATTGGATATTGCCAATGCTGCTATTTGTTGTCTCATAACATCTTTATCAGGTTTTTTCCCTCCTAAACCCTTCTAATTCTTTGTACTGTTGTCCTTGTTCATCTAACTGTGGATCCACAAGCTAAACTAGGTTCCTACGTGTCTTGTGTAATAAGAAGAGAAGTTAACCTGAGTTCCCTTGGAGTGCTAAGCCCTAAGCCAGTATGTTCTTTGAGAAAGATAGAAGGTAGAGCAGTGGGGGCTTTAGGTACAAATACATCCACAGTCTTGAAGGACAGAGAAATTGCTACACAATTTTAGTATTTCATAGTACTCTGAGTCCAGTTTCATTCCTATCAGCAAAGCAAGGGTTATTGGAGTGACTAATATGAAGGGGAAATTTCCAGTAAAATCATCGGGCTTTTTTCATCTTCCTTCCTACTATGACAGTTGTTGGGCTATGATGCTCAAAGTATTTCTAGAGGATACCTACAGCATTTCATGCTTCACGAAAATTTCTTTACCTGCTTGCATGAGATATCATCACAGATGTAGAGGAAGCAACTTCAGACTGACAAGACCAGTCATCTGTTATGTGCTATCCAAAGTGCCTCTGCATGCTTCCATATGCAGTGGGCTTTGTTGTTCCTGTGGCCCTTCTCAGCCTAAGGATTTTCTCCTAACTCTGTAGAGAGACTTTTTCAGGTAGATATAACTGTTATTCTGTGAGATCACATTAAGGTAAATCTATTTCAGTCAGCTTAATATTGGCATGGGAAAATGGAAAACTGAGTCTCTGGATTCATGAGAATGCCTGCCTACAACCTTGGCAGGAGCCAGGTGTAGGAGCTGGAGATGGAAAGGACATGGACTGTTTCACAAACCAAAGCAGTTGTATCAAGTGCAGCAGAAGGTGGATGTTTAGATACAGCTGTTGAAATGAGTGCCACTGATAGTTCCCATGTATGACTATTAGGACAATTTACAGGGCTGGAAGATCCTTCTGAGGTCACATCTCTAACACTGACAGGGAGTAGACAGGCTAGTTCCTGTTTCATTTCCTCTTTGAATACCTTGTATCTTGTATGTTGTGTGAGGCTGCCCAGATGCTTTTGGAATTGCTTTTTCTTTTACCACGCCTAGAAGGTGGAGTCATCCATTGTCAGTGTAGTTGGTGTGCCGATCTGGACACTGCTGCTGTGCAGTCAAGGACTGAACTGGTGAGATCTGGGTCAGAACCCAACCTGGGACACCTAAATTAGCTCCTAGAGGGAGCTTGCCTATACAGAGCTTCTGTTTTGCCATCCTCTATCAATTTTTTTCTGTTTTGTATAGGAATGCAACTTTTCCAACTTCAGTCATCAAGATGTGTTCATCCATGTTTTCTTAGGATCATGGTGGCGATGGTATTTAGGACAGCAGGGAATTAATTTATTTCTTTCCAGGTATCTTTTTTTTGAAGAATAAGGTGCTGAACAGAAGGAAAGCTGAAGAGAGATTAATTTCCTGGAATATCCTGAGTTCAGCAAGTCTGTCATAGCTCTGCTCTGAAGATGGATATACCGTCAGGTACAAGGTCTCATCTCGGAAAAACGTTAGCAGAAGGTATAGATGGCTGTAATTGAAAACAAGTGGTGTTTCAGAAACAAAAATCTGCTTCTTATTGGAACCTGTAGGGAATTCTGATCTCAGTAACAGGCATGCTTTGTGGGCCTGAATTCCTGTGATAGCTCTCCAGTAACTCTGGGTGTTCCTTTCACATCTCGTGTTCTTACTTGTTGGCAACAGGATAGCTCCAACAGCTTGATTTTGTGCATTTACCATCTGTGTGAGTAGAACTTTTTTTTTTTAAAGGGACCTTTCTAGTACAGTTTTGGAAGTGGTCACTAGAAGGAGTACAGCATCAACCAGCTGGAGCTCAATAATACACTGAAGTGTCACAGCATTGCTTCTTCAGCCTCTTTTGGAGGCAGCTGGTGATGAAATGTGGAAGTCTGCTTTAATGTTGGACAAAGCAAAGCTCATCAAAGGAGTGGCGAACACACAGACTTCAGGTGACATATTTGGACTTACTGGTGTGTCTTATGTGCCCAGAAATCTTTGCTGAGAGGTCCCCTCCAAACCTATGTTCCTGGTTCACTGGGTCTAGTCTCATGCTATTACAGGCAGATGTATTGCCTGCTAATTTTAGTAAACCTATCAACTGGTGTCTTAAAGCTGTTTTTAACTTCTGTTCAAAGATATAGTTTAAACTGGAAAAAATACTACTTTTTCCCAATTTTAACTAGTTGGTGGCATATCAGTGTGAATTAGACTGAAAAAAAATGTGCCTGAGAGAAGAACTGGACATGCTGTTGTGACCCTACTGAAACTGACAATATTGGACAGTCATAACTGAAAATAGAATACATTCTTTGTATAATATATAATAGTAAGTTAAATGTTTACATATATATTTAAAATCTATAGAGATTATTGACTTTCTATTGTACAAACTCCTGTGGGCTGAGGATTACTGTAAAGTATAAGAGACTGCTCTTTTGGCTATTTCCTGTCTTGCATACTAGTTCTTTTTTGTACCTTTGACTGCGTGTAATTTATTTTTTTGAACTTCTGGTTGTAAGATTGGTTAATATGATGATGTGTCAGGTGATAGTCTAAAAAAGGTTGTAGACAGGCTTTTTGAAGGTTAGTAGCTAGTGCAAAAGTCTAGAGGACATATTTTTTTACCACTGTTATGACAGTTTTGTACTAAAGATTTACAGAGCAAGTGAAACTCTCTACTTACAAGAGCCCTGCACTTGAACTTAATTGTGAGGTCTGTTTGAAAATACTTTATGGAAGCTCTTGATAATGTTGAACTTTTGTCCAAAAAGATTTTGACTTTTTTTTTTAAGGAAGCTTTTTAAGGAAAGGAGGGATAAAACTTAGGTTGAAAGTATAAAGCAATCTGGTCCAACCCTTCGCTTATAGCAGGATCACTATAAGAGGCTGCTCTGGGCTTTGTGTGGTTGAGCTTTGAATACTTTCAAGATTGCAAGGTTGGAGATCTCCGGTATTTGTGCACTTCTGTTGCAGTGTTTGACCACCCTCAGGAAAAAAAGAGTATTGAAATTTCCACTGTTGCACGTTTATTGTTACCCTGTGTTTTTTTGCTGTATGCCTCTTAAGAAGCCTGGCTCAGTCTCCTCTACAGGTTCTCAAGAGGCAGTTGTAGGTAGCAATATCATCCCCTTGAGCTGTGGTTTTTTTTTTTTAGAGCTGGGAAGTCTTTCTCCTCATATGCTGTGTGTTCCAGTCCCTGACAATCTTGGTGGCCCTCTGCTGGCCTTGCTCCACTGTGCTGGTGTCTTTCTTGATTTGGGGAGTCCAAAACTGGTCACCATGTTTGAGATGCAGTCTCACAGGTGCCTGATGGAGGGAGTAATCATTCTCTTGACCTGTATGGCTATGCTGCTGCTAACGCAGCCCTGTCTATGACTGGCATTCTTCACATGCAGATACGCTGCCTGACATGTGTTCACCTCATCCACTAGGACCCCCACATTTTGTAGGGCTGCTTTCCAGCCATTTTGGTGCCAAATCTACACTCTTGCACAGAGTTGCTGTATTGCTCTTTGTGTTCGCCTTTGAACTCTGCAAGCCCATTTCTCTGGCCTGTCAAAATTCCTCAGGCTTCAGTGTAACAACCATTCCTCCATATTGGAAGTGTGTATACTTGCTAAGACTGTATTTTTCCCCTTCTCCAGGTCATCAAGCAAGTCATTGAACAATATTGATCCAGTATTGATCTCTAAGAAAAAAAATAGTCACTTAATCTCCTATGAATTGGATTTCCTATCACTGAATACCACCTATTCAGACACAGTTTTTGCACCCAGTTGTAGTGGTCCATATTTCATCAGCTTTTACATAAAGAGACGACTGTGTCAAACACCTCACTTAAAATCCAGGTTAAAAAGATTGATCATGCTCCTTCATGCACTGAGCTAGTCATCTCATCATAAAAGTCAAACAAAATCCAACAAACAAACCAAAAATCTTTAATTCAATCTAAAAACTAGAAAGCATTTGACTTCCTGGCTGCTGAAACTTTTAGTTCAGTTGCTTTTCTGTTGGTGATGCTCTTTCCC
>NW_008236217.1:9080532-9093447 GCF_000691975.1 Corvus brachyrhynchos | reverse complement strand
GTGATACACTGCATTCTTTCTTCAGGAGAGGAAATCATATGTTCTCTTGGTCTACACAGAGGAGCTGGAAGCAACTGGAGTGTAGTTCCAGTGATGATATCTTGGAAAGTATTACTTTCGATTCTAGGCTAAATATTCCATATTAGTATTTTTAAATCTGATTTTTCCTTTTCTTAGGCACATGCATGTATTTTTGCTCAGAGCCAATACACCTAAGTACTTTGTGTACTTGAGGGTGTTGAGCCAGCCATGACTATGCTATTAAGATACAACCATGGATTGTTACCTGGTGCTTCAGAGCTTTGGTCTGTAAGTCATGGACTAGTATTTCTGCCCGTCTAGAGCCCAGTGACATAGATGTTTGAGCTTGTATTAGCACCATGTGCTTCGCAACACTGGGGTGTTGACTGTTCACAGACTTAAAAATTTAGCTGCAGTGGTCAGAGGTGAGATTTTTCCAGCAGTTCTTGAGCTTACTGCTTTGTGTCAGGGAGATGAAAAACTGGCATTCTGTCTGCAGGTTACGCTGATGACTGCATCCCTTCAGTATAGATTTCTAACTTGTAATGAGCTCAGGGTATGCTTGTTTTAGGTTTGCTAGTGGAAGGTGGCTCCAGGGAGAATCAGGAAAACAACTTTCCCATTGTGAGCTATTTGGGGTGGATTCTGAGATGCCTTTTGCACACTGCTTTCAATGAGAGACTTGTTGCAAGGTAACAGTGTACCCTATTAGCCATCAGGTTATTCATGTTCTTCCTAATAGACTTGTAAAGAGTTTCTGCAGACCAGTTATCCATATGATCCTGTAAGGCACATTCCTCTTGAGAATGTCAACATACACTTCCCTCTCACAATCCCAGGAACATCAATAAACTCCATGAGGTAAAGTTAACTTTTAATTAACTTGTCATTAAGTTTGAGGGTTTTTTGAGTGCTACTGGAATATGCTTATGCTCCTGTATGTCAGTACAGCAAAAAGAGACAGTGATTTAGGCATATTCCATGTGTGTGGAAATAATTATCTTGCTTTCAAGGCACTGCTTTTCAGGAAAGAAAATCGCCTCCAAACTGTACTGGTGCTGTTAGCTTAGTTGAAAAGCAGACAGTAAGCCATCATTTCAAGTGGTAGCATTTTTAAGGTTTTTTTTTTTAGCTTGAAAACGTGTGCCTGACCATTCAGTTCACAGTGTTTCAATGAGTAGGGAGGCTTTGAATGCTTTAATGATGCTTTAACATTTTTTACTGTTTTGCAATGTGCTATATTCTCTTCCAAAGTGGCTTTTTCAGGTTGTGGTTTGTTTTTTTGGTTTGGTTTGCTTTTTTTCTCTGTAACTATTGGAACTTTTACTATTTATCATCAAACAATTCTTTCAGGAGATGTTGGGAAACTATCGGAAGAACTTCTTTCCAGGGGCTTGCTGGGGCTGAAGGAGAACAGCTTTTCTTGGAAAGCATGACAGTGTGTTTTCACTTTCACAGAGATACATTTGTATTGTTGAAGTTTGGTTTGATATATTGCTGTTGTGTCATTCAGAACCTTGCTATTAAAACGGTTTCTCTGTTAGCAAGTGTTTTTGATTGTAAAACAATTATGCAGCAATTTTATATTTAACTGAGTCTTTTTAGCCAAACAGATAAAAGTAACCCATTCAGGTTACTCTAAACAAACTACTGTGCAACAGTAATGATTATGGGATGTGGCTGAAATCAAAACAACGTTGCAAATAGCTATTTTCCTTGCAGAAAATGGGAATAGTTTTCATGTGATTTTTCATTCCCTTCTTTAGAGCTGTGAATAGATCTCAGTAACTTGATCTGGAAAACTGTCTCGTGTCAGTTTCAGTCCTGTCAAATCCAGTACCTTTAACTTTCAAAGGAAGAAAAGCAAAGAATAGGTTTTATTACTGATTTCGGGTATAAAAATGTGATTTAGCAATATTCTGTCTTTATAAAAATCTGTGTGTCTTGGTTTAATGTTGTAATGATCAAATGATAACTGAACCAGGGACATTTTCCTCTGTTTCAGGTATTTTGAACTTGAAAATGTATGTAGATGTCTTTGGTCACTGTGTCAGAAATCTTGCTGAATATTGGATCTAAAGTCCTGTAAAATAATACTAGCTGCACCTATTAGCTGATTTTTGTGTCTTGCGTATCAATATAACTTTTGGTATTGTCTTAATTTCCAGTTGCTATTGAGTCTCCATTGTTAGTAACCTTATTAAATAGATAACAAAGACACAAAGAACCCCTTTTCAGGGGATTTACTTGGTCTTAACATTTTGCTAGTGTAGCAGATAACTAGATGGACTAAGAATCTTCATTAAGATGATGTGGACTGGCCTTAGATAAAGGCAGATGTATCTTCAGGGTTGGGCCTGTCAGATTAATTACAAATGCCTCACTGATTTCATTGTTACAAATAGCCTGTTCTGTTCATGATTTAGGGACCCTAAGAGACATATTTCATCTCCAGTGAGCTTACTTTCTTCAGTGCTAGAGTCCAAGTACTTCACTGAGAAGCAGTTTCCACTTTACCTGAGCTCCATAATGGTTGTATGCTGTGTATCCTTGTACTTTGATCAATTTTGCCCAGGAATCCAAAATTACTGTTTTATACAATGTGTAATCAGTTGCTGATCTAACCACTTCTAAGGTTTATTACTCACATCATCTTGTGCTAAAGTTTAGAGTTTACTGTTCATCAATATCTGTTGAGACTGATAGTTCTTTTTGTGTGAATGTAACTGGTGAAGAACACTAGGCAAATGGAGAAGGTGGGCTCTTCTCCTGATGTTATTGTTCAAATATATATTGAGACTTTGTAACCAGCCAGCACTCTATTAGAGGGCCTCTGCAGTAAATCCTTGTTTCCCTCTTTATCAAGTTTTCCCTAAATTATCCCATAGCCTTAGAGAGCAGGGCTGGAGGACGGGAAGGTGAACTGTCGGCTAACTGCAGTGTGCAGCATGGTGTTGTTTCTCAAGAAGAGTGTGCAGGTGTGCTCAAAAGTTTTGGAGGTGATTGAATCATGACTACTTGACTTTGAGTTAAGCAACTTCCTACACTAAGCAAAGGACCTACTTTTATTCAGAAATGACTTTTCTTATGTGATATATTAGGAAAATAAATATTATTTGGAGTAATAGCTCAACTAAGCATTGTAATTACTGAAGAGAATTTCTCTGTGCTTGAAAACATAACAAAGCATCATTTCTGACGCTGAGACATGGAGCTTGTAGAACAAATAAAGTATCTGCAATAAGCCAGTGTTTGCTACAGCCCTATTTTTTTACTAAGGTAATCTATAGCTTTGAAAATATCTCCTTCAGATATGTACAGGAAAAAAATATTTTCTGATAGGCTTTATCTATTGTAATAATTTTTTTTTTAAGTACTGTCTTTAAAACTTACCATGCGGCTGGGGGGACAGACTTTATTAAAGTCTCTAACCCCACTGGAGGATATTAAAAGGAATTCTTTGTTTGGATGCTATAAGAAATGATGTTTCAGGCTTGTCAGGGATTTTATAAGTGTTCTTATAGAAAAGACTGCTTTTGGATGTTCCATGGGCTGGTTTTGTATTTTTTGTTTCATTAAAAAAACAACTGAAGATGCAGTTCTGTACGTTCTGTGTCAAGAAAAGGGATTCTGTTAAAAGGAGATAGGCAATATTAGTACATACTATTATGTCATTGGGCAGTAGGTGGCAAGCTTTGCTTTTCCTTCTACTTAGGGTTTATTTTAGTTTTGCAGAATGCCAGAATTTTTAGAGGAGTGGTTTAAATTCACTGGATTATGTCATTTATTGGCAGCACATTTTTTTTTAACAATCTCTTTTGTTCATTGTGGATAATTGTCTTGCTGTTGAATACTGAAGGAAAGCTTCTTTTCAAATGACAGAGGGATGCAAATCAAGAAATGTGAGCTCTGTTGTATTGTCTCATGACTTCTGTGGGCAGATTACTAATACACATTATAAAAATGAGGTGAAGTCACAGGCAACCTGAAATTATTTGGGATCTTCCTGTTCAACTTCTGTTGTGGACCACAGTATAGCTAGGGGCAAGGGGGGACAACACCGTCTTTTAACACAGTATTTTCCCATATTATCTCTATCCCTGTAGCTAATAAATCTAAAGAAAAAAATAATAGAATAGTTATTTGTCTTTCTTATGATGTGTCATATCCTATTCTGGTCTGTGTGCTCACATCCTCCCCTCCATCCCCCCATGAATTGCTGTAGCTGTCCTCACAAACTCAGCCTGCTCCGCTGATGTGTAGCCTTCAGCACGGGGACAATAAAACAGCAGCAGCAAATTGTCCAGCTGAAACTAAGGTTGTGTAGAGAGGGCAATGCTTGAGTGCTTGCCTTTAGAAACTTTCTGTTGGGGGTGACTGTTAATAACCCTTCTCTGCTCAGACTTCTTGTCCAGAGCAAATGACCTGGCAGCTGATGAATTAGTGATCAGCTCTGTACTTTACCAAGGATACCAGGGTTGTAGAACCTCTACTCCTTTGCAGTTCATCTCAGCTGTTTTCCAGCTTAGACATTCTCTGCCGTTCTCTAGAACAATTTTTACCCATTAGCCAAGTTAATTCTTTGAGTTTCCTCATAATGAATGTGTTAGAGTTCTTCTTGCTTTGCTATTGAAGTTTTGGGCAAGTTTGTTCTGGATTAAAAAATTTTCACGTCTCTCATTCTCAGTCACTCCATCCTGTGTGCACTTTATAATAATTTCTCTGAGGAAGATCAGCTGTCTTGGATATCCTTGATCCCAAACATCAGCATATTCATTCAATTATGTCATTCTAGAAATTCTGAAACAGAAATTAACATTTTCTCCGTACTATGTCAGGGCATTCTGCATAGGGGGGTCTCCTTATGTACATAGAGACTCCATATGAATTTACATTTTCACTGGTGAAGCTTTCTGTCCTCACACAATTCCTAATGAAGATCAGAAGTGTTGTGGGACTGGTAATGCAGATCTGAGGTGTCAGTTGAAGGCATGGTTAATTTCATTGCTGCAGGAACACTAGGCTAAAAGGATCTTTGGCATCAATTATTGGTAAATTGAGACCAGTGTTTTGAGATTCTGATACTGTGGTTAGCTCTCACTTCTGTAGTCTTTGGCAGTGCTGTGATCTATGTGTGCTAGAACAAAAACTGGTTCAAAGGTAGTTACTCATCTCTTTGTGCTGCCAGGCACTGAGTCAGCCCTCAAGAACACCTCTATTCATCATTCTAGGGAAATGTAGTCATCAGGCTGCAGGAGCTGAAGTCACTGCTTATTTCAAAGGGCTGGTCTCCCTCAGGATTGGGATCATTTGTGTTGGCAGCAAAGACGAGGATTTTTTGATGGCAATAGTGTCAGTCTTGGTGTCCTTTTTGAACACTGCTGGTGTACACTTCAGTGCTAATCCATTAAGCTAACAGATAATTTGTAGTTACCTCTGTTGGATTGAGTGCTTGATATTAATTGGGTTGTAGTAGACCTGGGTCTAAAGACCATGGCCTTAAGTGTGGTGTGAAAGGCAAAAACCCTGTGACTATTACAAAACGGGCTAATCGTTTTATTGATCTTGTTAGCTCTCAGTGGTGTGAGAAGTGGGCAGATCGTTATGGCAAACTGCCTTGAGTGAAGCCTTTGGTGTTCTGGTGGACAAAGTCCAGTCTGTTCTAATGACTTGTTTGTAAGACCTTTAAAATGTGAACATTTGCAATTTCTACTACACCTGTTTGAGTTGAAATCTTTGGGGTTGCAAGTATCCACTTTACTTCTGTTGAGAGTCCCACACAGATTCTTTCAATGGACTGAACCCAGATGGCATCTGGCCATGTCAAGTACTGTGCATATGCTGTAAACTTGTGTCCACCAGAAAAGCAGAGATATCTTGGAAAGAATGTTAAAACTATAAAGTATCACCACTGGAGCTGCAGTCCTATACCTCAAATTATTGTTGTTCCTGACATGATGTAGACTACCTTTGCGTGAACATCTTGTTTTATCCACACTTTAGCTATCCTCTAGGTAAGTGACCATGTCACAAACAGCTGTTACAGGATATTCAGGGTTTTCATTAGTATCTTTGACAGGAAAAGTATTCTCAGAAATTAAATCTTTTTGATACAGAGACTTAAATTATAGGGAGCCAACAGGGGTCTCAAGCCAGTCAGAACTTACTCCAGACAAGAGAAAACTATTCTGTGTGATGGCAACAGCCAGTTGGCTTATGGGTTTTTTGTGGCTATGTGACATCACTTTCCTGAGTAAAGCTTTGGTGCAAGAAAAGGGTGGTCACTGTTGGAGTACTAGCAGGGAAACTGTCACCTGGCTATGTTGTACAATTTCCACTACTAATTTCATCTTGAGTGTGAGGGAAGGATCAATGAAATGCTTGTAGGAGAATCCTCCACCCCTTCCCCTGTCATTCATGACTCATCTGTCAGGAAGCCAAAACAGACAACCTTCATTGCAGTAAGAGAGAGAAAACGGCTCTGTCAAGGTTACAGTCCCTCTCTAAGAGCTTACTGTGTTTGATTAACCTCTCCAGGCACTGTGCATGAATTGTAAACTATGCAGAAAACCTGTGTTCCACATGAATAGTAAGGAAAGTTAATGCACATCTAATTTTGGTGTCATTTTGTTGTTGTTGAAAGTTACTGTATTCTTCTCTATTGGGTTTTGTTGTGCCCAGAGTACTAGAAAATAGGTAGAATCTTGTTTAACTTCTACAAGTTTTGTGTCAGAATTATCTGGTCTAATCACCTATTAGTGTTGCCTGACTGTCTGTTTTGCCACCTTCTCTTGTGCTTCAATCTGAAACAGATCCTGAGAATCCCTCATGGAGAAAGTCATAAGGACCTTTTTAAGTGCGTTTTTGAGCTTAGATGAGAAGAATTAATTGGGACCATCTTCTTTGGTCTTTTCTTCTGTGTGCATTCCTTTAATACACTTCTTAATTGGGTCTAAAGACTTTTGGATAGTTTTTCAGTTCATTAACTTTTTTAAACTAGCTTCCATTTTATCTTCATTCTTCTGTTTCGGAGCTATAAACTGCTGTAGAGAATATTTGGCTTTTTTCCTCATCAACGGTGATAACTCTGTTTTGCTCACTCTTGAAGCATCTCTTCAGTGGTAGTATCTGAATTGGATCCTGTACACAGGTTAGGCCAAACCAACATTTTATTTTCTTCTTCTGCATTCCTGAATGAGCTGATCCCTGAAGATGATGTTAATTACATCTAAAAATTTTGGTTTAGTGTTGTCCTGTTGCTTTGGGAGGTAACTGAAACTTCATACTTTCTACCTTTAGTGATACGATAGCTGTCACCATCTTAGCAACTAATAACATAGTCCTAATGCTGTGTTTTCTCTCCTTTTTATTGAAATTACAGATCACAGAGATGCTCTCTTAGTGACTGATATGGTTAACTTGCTGATATAATTTGACAGGCTACTCTTTGAGAAGTAGCATCACTCCTTCACAAGGTGATCTGTTTCATATCCAGGATAGTACATGGATTTTTCCCAGTCCTACCATTAGTTTTGCTTTCCTGAGATATGAATGGTTCCTTCCTGGTAAGTCTGGTCATTCTTTCTCAGTTCTATTTCTTGAACTTATAATGCTTCATGTAGAAGCAGAGATACTTCTGATTCAGTTGCCTCCTCTGTTAAAAAGCACACTGTTTTAAAAGCTTTCAGTTTTTTCTGTTTCTCACTGTTACTTGTTTGTTACCAACTCTTGCTTTGTTTACTTGAGTGTGCTGACTTGACTAAAAGTTGACTGCATCATTCAGAGCTGTATACTTTCCTTCCCAATTTCTGATTTAAAAATTCTCCTATGGTACTTGTCAGTTCCATCAAGCTTTAAATGGAGTTTTGTCTTCCATAGAGTATTCTCTGTTCCAGTTTCTGACAACTCTGAAGTCCCCTATGTTTATACCATTTTCTGAGCCGTGCACTGAAACTGTCAACCTCTCTGGCACCTTGTTTGTGCAGGCTTAGCAAAAAGTGTTAAATTTTAGTGCATGAGACAAATGTGCTGTCATTTGGCACTTTCCCAGAATCCCAGAACGGTTTGGTTTGCAAGGGGCCTCTAAAGACCGTCTTCTTCCAACTTCCCTGTCATAGACAGGGAGGCTTTCACTAGAACAGGTTGCTCAAAGCCCTGGCCTTGAACTCTTCTAGAAATGGGGCATCCACAACTTTTCTGGGCAACCAGTTATGCTGCCTCACCACCCTCATCATAAAAAGTTGTTCTTTATGTCCCTCTAGCAGTTCAGTTGCCCCCTGCCCTTTCAATAGCTAAGATCGTGATAACCCGTAAGAAGTAAATGCCTCTATATAATATACATGATTCCAAAATATTTTATAACACAATGTGTTACAAATATCAGGTTCTTAAGAAGCAGTCTAAAGTCGTGGTAGGGGGAACAGTCAACCAAGATCTAAACTTACATGCTGCAGTCAGTACTTCTGTTTTTACATCAGCTTCCTAGTTATAAAATATACAGTCTTAATATGTTTGCTTTTTTTGAAAAAAATTGCACTGTGATTTTACACGTTCCCAACAGGATACTGCTCAACTGCTTTCTGAACCACACTCCCAGATTGCTTTGGAGTAAAGTTAATATGTTGGTAATCTTCAGCAATTGCCTCTGGACAGCAATATCTGTGTCTAGAATCCCTTTAGCTTTAATCACTTTTTAAAGTACTTTTAGGATGTAACAGTTTTTGGGAGCTTAAAGTTCTTACCTTTGTGTGGGTTTTACATTGGGAGAGCTCTTTCCTTGGACCATTTTGTATTTTATAACCTTTGTGTGCTTCTGGAAAAGGTAGCAAACAGATGTAAACTGTGTTAAACTGATGAATAATCTGATCTTAAATCCTACTATGATATGGATTCTGGTGTAGTTTCAGCATGGTGGACAAGGATAGTTGTAGAATTGATGCCACTGCCAAATTAATAACAACAGTGAGGCAGAACTATGTATATTTATATACTGGAGTAAAAGCTCTGGTGTCTGTCTTGCTTCCTAAACTGGAACCTCAAAGCTCCAAAGTAAAGGACAACTGCTGGTCACCATAGTCCCAGCTGTGCCTCCTCACTGCTTCGAACAGCTTCTGTTGTTATTATATAATGCCTGTTCAGGTATTCCAGCTGTTGCACACATGCAGATCCTTAAGAAGAAGCCAACTCCCCCTCATTTCCCCTTTTGCTATTCCAGTGGCTTATAGCGGCTTTTCACTACAGAGTACTCTTTGCATGCTGAAGAATTTTCCTTCAGTTGTACCCTGGAGGGCTGTATCTATAAACTTTTTTTGTTCTGATGTTCTATTTAGAAATCCAGTGAATTCCTAAATTGGATTGTCTTTTGATGTGCTTCTGGAAGTGATATTAGAAATAAATATAACCCACAGCTGTACACTCAGAACATTTGTAGTGGGAATTCAGGTGAGGAAGACTGAAGAGCTTGAGATTGTAAAAGGAAAAACAGGTGTATAAATTCAGCGATGTAATTATTTTTTTCCCTTTCCCTTTTTCCTTTCCTCCCATTCATTACCAATTTCCACTATAATTGAAAGAGTAGAGGAGAACTGGTAATTCTATGTGCTCCTGGTAAAGGAGATCATTTTGGGGCAATTCTAGAGTAGTCATTTTGTTAGTCCGTTCTATAACAGTCTCCTTGAAGGGATGGCATCACATATGTTTTTCAGGGTCCCATTAGAGAAGGGAGACACACAGTCTTCTTATTCAGCCAAGTGAGAGGAAGTCTCACCCAGGCTTACTCTCCCTGAGGTGAATTGAAGTCGATGGAAACCCTGAGTTCTGTTAAGTTACGCACTATCGGGGTTGCTCTGTACAGGGTAGCAGCAGTTGTCATGTGTTGTCGTGTACTGTGATGCTTTTTCTATATGGTGCATAGTTTATTCATACCAGGATGAGACTCTATATCTGCTATCTGCTTAATTGATATTTACTGGTATTGTGTTGACATTGTTGAAAATGAAGCAAATACTTACAAAAATTACTTGGGGGAGTTCTGGTGACAAATTTCCACTTTGAGGTGTTTGTTACGCTCTTGGAGCTCCTCTTCTTTAATTCCCACTGTTTGTAGTGACCATGTGACCTGTATGATCCTTGCACTGTAATTTTTACATTGCTGGGTATTTCTGAAGTGTTTCCCATGGCAAGATTGGAATCCAGGTTGAGATGTCTAAGGCTTATACTCTATTACAAGTAATATAATGAAAAAGGTAAGTGCATTATCTACTGTTCTTTTTTATTTTAACACTACCTGTCTTTTAAAAAAGTTTAAAGCAGCAGCTGCTGCTGATTACTGTACTTTTTTCTAACTACTTTTAAGCAGCTCTTTCTGAGAACAGCCATTTTAAAGTTATTCATAGTAAACAAGGTCGTTCTAAGAAATGATAAGAGCTTACAATTGTTTAAAAAGTAGCTATGGAAACTAGATGATTCTCAATTTAATACGAACATTCAGTGCTTTCATTGGCTGTGTTCCCTTCTTAAAACTGACATGCTTCACAGGCACTCTACAACATTCCTAATTAATTTAATTTTCTTTAAATGGACAAAATATTCATCCTGATTAAGATATGTTAGAGTTTTAAAACATAAGACTGCTGTTTGCTTAGCTTTTTGTTTGTTTTTTTAAGTCATAAATAGAATCTTTTTTCTCTTTTAAGCTGGAAATATCTGGTTAAAGAAACTTTTCTTTTTGGAACAAGGCTGAGAGTGCCAAATTACAGCTTTAAGCCATTTAAGACAAAAGACTTGTCTCATGTATGTTACAAAACATGTCCTGAAGGCTACAGGAGTTGTGTACCTAGACTTGAAGGTGCAGAGTTTAGTGGGCATAACTTCCAGTTTCTTAGATTACATTATTTACATTGCATCTCTAACACAAATGGTTAAACAGTACAATTTTACTTAGATAATGGTATTTTAAAAAATACTTGAGTAGTTATTTTCTCATTAAAGAGAAAGGGGACAGGGGGAGATTTTTCCAATTTAAAAGTCTGAAACCAAAGAGTCAATAAAAGCTGCTGATTGCCACACATTTCTCTGTTAAGTCTGTGGCAGCTGCGCTGTTCTAGATAGAAAATACTGTGGGAAGGCTTGTTAAATGTTTCTGTTTCTATGAGTTAGTTTTTGATGCTGAGAGGGGTAGATCATAAGCTCTGTGCATATTTGTTGCCAGGTTTATTGACATGTCGGATTTGGTGTGGCTCTCCTAGGTTTGTGTCTCTTGATTATATTTGTGAAGTTCTAAAATACCAGTGACTCACATCAGAAGGAGTTGCTGTTCTGATTCAACATCCTCCCGGTGCATAGGGTTGTAGTCATTGAAAATGGTTTTATTAACTTTCCTAACTGTTTAGAAAACAGTATGCATGTGTTCTTAAAATCTTCTTGGCATGGTAGTGCTTGCTAGAAGAGGCTTATTTGTCAACTTTTAACATGCTTGACACAAGCTTCCGGAACTATTTCTGCTGTACTCTTAAACACACGCTATGAGGAGCCATAGCTGGTTTTGGCTGGGGCTATAAAACTCACATAGTTTTAGCTTGTTGAACTACTAATTGCAGTGATTGTCTTCTGAAAAGATATATAATTTTAATTGTCAGACTTGTTACAGAGAATTGAAGAAGTAATATGTGCCTCTATTGTAAAATACAAATGTCAGCTCTTGGCTTTTCTGATCCTTTCTGCTTCTCTTCCTCCCATCCCCTCCTATGTTACTGGGGGAAAAACCAAATGAAACAAAGAAAACCCAGTATCCTGTATAGTTTAAATCCATTGTAGTTGTTGTGCACTATATTTATTGCAGTTGTTTTTTAAGTTGTTTTCTTATTTAGTAAAATTTTTGTAGTTTGCATGCAGTACTCTGTGTGTCAGCTTCATACAGAATGTTTTGGCATTCACAGGAGCTGTAGTTAAAAACACAAGTTCTTAAGTCTACTAGGCAGGAAAAGTAGATGTGGCTGGAAGTGAAGCCGAAATTTTACCCTTTGGCATGTTGTTATAAAATACTGTTCTTTTTATCACTGTGTGTTATTTCAGAGTTTTTAATAATATGCAGAGCCTCATACAGCACAGAACAAGAGCAACTTGTAAGAATTACAGCAATTCGTGGTGTGAGCTACAGAACAGAGAACATGAACAAATTTAAGGGTACTTTGAAAATCAAAATATTTTCAACATCCAGCTGATTAATTGTAGTAAGTTGTTGCTGTGTGTCCTGTAGTTTGAAAATGGGTGTTTTTTCAGGTGCTTGGTGGATTTTATCTTCATGTCTTTCAAGGAAGAGAGTTGAGATATTTCTTGGCTAATTGTTAAGTACATTTGTGCTGTATCAAGAGTTCAGCTGAACTGAAAAAAGCTGCTCTTTGAGAACAAGTATGCACAGGAGATATTTTGGTGTAACTAGATTGCTTTAATTGTGAAAACAAGACTTTACTATAACAGTTTCTATTTCCATGTATGTAGAACTATGTGTATGAGATAAAACTTTGCAGAAACTAAGAAAAGCAGCAGGCTGTAAGGATTATAAAAGATCAGCTAGTCAGCTCTGCTCGTGAACATCCAAAGCCAAATAAGAGGTATACCCTGACTCCTGTGTGGGTTTTTTTTGCTTTTTTCCCCCCCTCCCAACCTCGTGTTTCACTTCCAGCCCTCAGTTCCAGTTTATTCTGTTGTGAGGCTAATACTGGCAGCAGAGGATCGTCATCTGCCTACTAATAGTATCTGTAGTTGCCTATCATTATCCTGAGTGGGGTAGTTGGGCAAACCATCTCTGTGTGTAGGATGCTCCTGGTATCTCCCCATTGCTGGAGGAAGTGGACTCTTGTACCAATCCGTTTCTGGGTATCTCCCCTGGAATGC